>NC_069499.1:205543365-205678365 GCF_027579735.1 Bombina bombina
CCTTCGGCTGCAGATTCGCATGAGTAAACCTTTAGCCAACGGTTACAAAGCAGCGCCAACCTGCTATGCAAACTATAAAGTGACGTTTCTCAATCCCCCCCATACTTCTTCAACCAGGATCATTGACAGCCCTAACGTGCATTTTGCTGCTGCATTGCACAAGCAGCAACTTGTGCAATGATAAAAGCAGTTAGCCACAATGCTTGGCGGACAGGGGTGGAGATGTCTGCCCTTGCCCGTCTGGCCACTAGCAAATGGAGAGCAATCACAAATGAAGTGGGCAAGAAGGTAAACGTTTACTACTTTATTTTACATCTGCCATAATAACAAACAGTAAAAGCAACAGCAAGGGTAGGCGACACAGTCGTACGTGTTTCAGCTACACTACTCCTTACTGATAGAATAGGAAATGGATTAGGAAATGGAGCAGTGGCGTCACTAGGGTTGGTGTCACCGGGTGCGGTAAGTTATGGTGTCACCCCCCCAGAAAGCAGACACACACAAAAACACAGGCACACACACATACAAACACTCAGACACACTTAAAAACATACTCAGATGCACACACAAACACTCGGAAACACACTCAGACACACACACAAAAACACGCACAGAAAAACACTGAGACACACACACACACAGAAAAACACTGAGACACACACACACACAAAAACTCAGACACACACATACAAAATATGTAAACTGCACTGCATTAATTATAAAGCTCATGCCTAGAGCTGATCCCTGGATCAGCAGAGCATCAAATGAAAGATAAACAGAGCACTCTAAAATAAATCACTGAAGAAAAGGTTTAGGCGCGGAAACTATGAAAATTCTGCTCTCTGACTCTGTTCCAAGTCTGTCAGTGCACAGCCCTGGGCCGCGTGCCTACCGCTTCTTATGGCCAATCACCTCTGCACTCTGCCCACCCCCAGTGCCCCGCCCGCCCTCCTACCTGTTCAGTGTGCACTTAGTGTACTGTAACCGTACCGGTCTGGTGGGCATCATACGTGGCTCCTTCACTTTAGAGACAGTGTCAAACAGTCATGCGGTCAGGTGCCAGGCATCCCCTCACGATTTCCCAGTTCCCGTTTAGAGAGACAGCACAGCAGTGAGTGACTCCACTGCTCCACATGTCACTGAGCAGTGAGCACAGATAGGCAGGCAGGTTTAGGCTACCAGTGCAACTTCACAAGCCCCACGGCATGCCCACAACATTCATAGAGAAATTAGGCAGGGGAGAAGCAAAGTACAAACAAGCAAAAGCAGCCGGGAAAACTATTTGTGGAAATTGCAGCACTGGCTCAAGGGGCAAACAAATTGTGTGTCTACAACTTCTCCAGTCCCACTAATGTTCACAAATGCCAGCCCCTCTAATAAAAAAAAAAAACTATGCATCTCAACATTGTATTTCTTTTAATTTCAATAAAATTAAAAAAAAAAAAAATTCTTTTTTGGTGTCACCCCCTGGAGGGTGTCACCCAGGTGCGGCCCGCACCCCCTAGTGACGCCACTGAAATGGAGGCATATATCTTTTGACCACACTAAATTTGAAAAAAAATATTTCTCTTTATATTTTCTTTTTTAATATGTTCATTTAATTGTAATTATAATATGTTGGGATAGAGACAAAATATAATAATATGTATTTTAATTAATTTACCTGCAAATTTTTACTGCAGTGCCTCGCAATTAACCCTTTCTTTTAAGTTTCCGAATTGTAAAGCTCTAACTCCCCACACACATTTCCTTCTATGGCTGTATCTACTGTATATCTACCTTTGATTTAGGAGAATGCAGACCTGCACAGTTATCATCTGCAGCATGTTTCTGAAGCTAAACACTGATACGTGGGGGTGGATCAGACTAATCCAGACAGCATGGTTATGTAAATAATTTTGCTTATTTTTGAAAATTATTTTAAAATACTTGCCAGCAATTTTTAAAAAAAAATTATGCAAACTATTTTTACTATTTATTAGCCCTTTTAGGATATGCACAAATCTCAACATGTTTTATGACACTTTAAAATAAAGGTACTCATGGAACTAAAAGTTCACCCAAAAACCTATTAGTAGGAACCACCAACAGCCAATCAAATATAAAACAGTGTTTATTAGAAAAATTAAACTTCCATAATGTTTTGGCTCTAACGTGAGCCTTTATCAAATGGATAGTCAAATGACAAAAAACATAAATACACAGATTAAATAGTGAACACACTTATCCCTTAAATAATCATAAAAAGTTACTAAACCATAGACTAAGAAGCTAATGCTTCCGTGTGTCATACAAATTGGAAGTGACACCACAGCTCATACTGGAAGCTACACATTCTGGTAAGCTCAACTTACTTCTTTCCACCATTAGGATAAAAATGGAATTTGATTTGAATTAAATAATTTTTTAGATTTACTATTGTATAAGTGTAAGTTGTAGATGATTATAAACTATATACCACTTTATACAACAAACCTACCAATAAAAATTCACTACTAACCTTTTTCTAGCTTTTACCCTGTACATAAAAAGAGGGATATCAGTGCCTCACAGCTCCTGAGGGTTGTACGTAATAATGCAGAGGCTGATAATCGGGAAGTACAATTGGAAGCTATGAAACAAACATTTGTGGATAGGGGCTATGATTTAGCCTTGCTAAATAAACAATGCCAGGCAATCAGTATACAATCTATTATGTGCTGGTATTACAAGTTAATAGCAATGCGAATGCAAGCTTGCTTCCATAGGCTCCAATGGGAGCCTCGTTTTGATGCGGTCATACACAGCATAAGAACTAGATATGTGCATGGCGAAAAAATTTGGTTCGGATCGATTTGGAATTTTTCGAATTTCGGTTCAGATTGATTCGAATTCGGAAAATTTTGAATCGATTCGGTTCGGATTCGTTTCGGATTCATTCGGTTCGATTCGGTTCGGAAATTCGGAATTTCGGTAAGTGTTAGGTGGCATTAGACTAGCATTATGTACTGTATATTAGGTGTAACCCATAGCAGAGTGATATAACCTAATATACTGTACAATACTAGTGTAAACCATGGCCATCCGAATTTACCAAATAAATCCGAACTAATTCGGATTTATTCTGTAAATTCGGCAGTATTTTAATTCGGAAATTCGGTTCGATCCGAATCTCCGAATTTGCCGAATTTCTGAATTGATCCGAAACGAATTGCACATATCTAATAAGAACTAGCACAGCGAAGGGGGTAAGTTGAGCAGCAATGGCAGTATATTGTAAATATATGTATATGACTATATACATATATATTTATGTGTTAATATGTGTATATACACAGATTAACACATACATATAAATGCATATAAGCATATACATATATATTTACACGTAGCACACAGTACCCATAGGGGTCTATTTATCAAATGTCTTGTGGACCTGATCTGACAGTGCGGATCAGGTCCACAAGACATTGCTGAATGCGGAGAGCAATACGCTCTCCATATTCAGCATTGCAACGCCACCCCCTGCAGACTCGCAGCCAATGGGCCGCCAGCAGGGGGTGTCAATCAACCCAATCGTACTCAATCGGGTTGAATTCCGGCGATTCTTGTCCGTCTGCTCAGAGCAGGGGGACAGGGTTATGAAGCAGCGGTCTTTGTGATCGCTGCTCTATAACTTGTGTTTCTGGCGAGTCTGAAGACTCGCCAGAAACACGGGCCCTATAGACTCCAATCTAAAGGTACTTTTCAGTGCCATATTTTTTTTTCTAACACCTAACTCCCTCCATCTTTATCCCAAAATACTGCCTAGTGCAGTTATTTTAGTAAAACATAAAGATGCAGCTATCTTTTTTTTTTTAAATAAAATATATGACACGACATCCGGTGGACGGCACTCAAAAGTTAATCATACCCTCAGTCTGAATGCATTGTTGATCCCACTGCAAAGATAAAGTGAGAGATGAGTGAGAAAACTGTTTAATAGATGATATAGTTTGAATGGAGAGTGTCTAACCCTTTTTCTGTTGGTTTAGTGTTGGACAGGATATCACAGTGTGATCTTTACTTGCACAATACATGCAGAGGTTCGCTAGATGTCTTCTCAACTTTTCTTCCTGGGTGAGTGGACCTTTAATTGTCCCGATTTCCATGGGAGTTGAAGAATTGTTTGTCCTGTCTATGGATGAAGTAAGGGATTTTTTAGGGAAGGTGTCCTGATGATATCTTTTAGTTTTCCTCTCCCTAAACCTGCGATCCATGGTTATGCATATCTTGATTAAAGCTTTCAATGATTCTGGCATATCAATTTGTGATAGTTCATCCTTCAGATGATCAGACAGTACCAATCTGAACTGGTTCCTGAGACTGACCTGCTTCCACTGGGAGTCTGTAACCCACATCTGGAAATCTGTAACATAGTCTTCCACAGGTCATCTCCCTTGTTTTAAAGCTCTAAGGCTGTTTTCAGCAGATACCTGTTTATGTGTGTCCTTGTATAAATTGGACATAGCTGTAAAGAAATTATCCAGAGAATTAAGTATTTCATCATTATTCTCAAAAAAACGATTCACCCATGCTCTGGGTTCTCCAGTCAAGTAAGAGATTGTAGTGTAAACTTTTATATGTTCAGTATTGTAGGTTCTGGGTTTGAGAGTATAGAGTAAGAGACATAGATTTTTAAATTCTCTAAAAAGGGCTCTGTTCCCAGAGAAAGGAATAGAAGGGTTAATGTGAGGTTCAGGAGTGTCTGGAGTTTTTGTTCCTATTATTTCTTTCATTAAATCTTTTAGAGAATTATACCGACCTGTACTTCTCTTAATCCTTGAGCTAATATACCTTTTTATTATTATATTTAATATTTATTATTATTACCTTTTTTTGTATTAATATGGTTAGCCACTTCATTAGGATCCATGGCTTCCTCTACTAAAAAAATGAAACTCCTTATTTCCTCTTTTTTGGCTTGAATATATATAATAAATTGTATAGTTAGTGTAATGTGTTTTTTTAAGTGTGTTTATTTGTTTGGTTGTTGCTACAAAGTATAACAGTTTATAATGGAAATATGAACTGTAGAACCACTTAGTAGCCTTTTGGTTTAGTAAAAGGAATAAATGTATACTTAGTGTTAAATACACAGATAAACCCAATATGAGGAAAGGAGACAGCTGGCAAGCAACTACTCAATTGCATTTAAAGAGACCTCAGTAATCTAATCAGTGATTAGGTTAGGACTGATGAAATGAAAAGAAAAGAAATAAGCAAACTTATGTAATGGAATTAACGCGTTAGCTTAGAAAAACATGTATAACTGAACAGGAGTCAGAGTAATCTCAGATTTCCTTAGTTAACAGAGAGTTCTGGTGATAATCACAGATAAAGCAAAAGCTCCTTTTAACTAAGCAGTAATGGTATATGACACCTTGGGGAGTTTACTTGCTTTTTAGCTGAGATCCAGGGAAAGGGTTGAAGTCTGTGAAGACCAGGATGATTGATGGTTTGTTTGGTTGAGAGCTATAGATCTGTGCAGGGTTTTTGGAATGCTGCTACATGTAGTGCAGGGAAGCCAGAGCCTCAGTTTGATGACCACAGCAGGCTCTGGTAAGTTTTTCAGGACTGCCATTAGCCTGCTCAGATGTTAAAGGAACGCAGGTTGAGAGAGGGTTAGTCTGTGGCAATTCATGAACGGGAGAGAGGAGACTTGTAATAGAGCAATAACTCAGAATAGATTTGTATCCAAAAGGCCTTCTTGACAGAGAGCAGGAATAACACACCTTATACTTGGTTCAAGTGAGATTGCCAAAATAGGTAAAGTTAGGAAAAGGAGGAGCTAAGTCTAAAAGGTATATGACACTTACTTGCTGGGGACACTAGGAACTGATATCGATCTGCAGGCTTTATTGTGTGTGCCCCCTCTCCTAATACTGCATAGCATATCCCCGCCCTCCCAGCAGTCATCAATCTTGCTTATTGGGTCACTACCATACCAAATAACATTAGCTTCCTCTTGAAGCCTCAGTGCACGTCTTAGTGCTAGAAGTTTTCCCCTCAGTACTACTATGATTATCAAGGGGTAATAAACAGCTTCCAACCCAAGCACAGCAGCGACAGCATGGTGATGCCCTGCTTACAACTGCCAATAATACAAACAACCGGCCGGGCTTGAGAAACTGAGCACCCACCATAGCACTTCATTGATGATGTACTAGAAGACAAAGTTGCCATGCAGACAGCAATGCACAGTTCAGCTACAAATTGATGTTATGCAATCACGTGCACAGAAACAGACAAATCAAAATGTGACTTGTAAACTATGTGCAAGTAATGTTATAGGATTAAGGTGGCCCAACTTAAGGACCCAAAATATACATTTTTTGTAATTTTGGTGCAGCAGCAAAGGGGCAATGCGGGACTAAAGGCTGTCTCAGCGGGACAACCCTCTTAAATTAGGACTGTCCCGCTGGAATTGGGACAGTTGGGACTTATGAATGTACAATCAATAGCACGTCTATTTTTAATTTTCCTTTTATATTATTTATGTCCCTTTAATTCTGCCACATTATATTTTAATAAAACTTTGTTTCATAAGAGTTAAGTCTAAATATAACTTAAAACCTTAATTTCCATTGCATTTTAATGTGCTTTGTTATGCAAACTAACAATCAATTATCATTTACTTCAGGGCTGAAAAAGTGCTGACCTAAACAGATCTCAAAGTGTTTTATCTCCCTTCAACTGCAACATACCAACACCATTTATGTATATCTGTACATTTTACAGCACTAATATATTTTTTTATACATGTAAGAAATATGTTTCTGCTACCCACTCTCAGGATTTGCAATCCATTAAATATTATAATCACTGTTTGTTTTAGCTTTGGTTAAAATGTGTGCTTTTTAAATAATTGGCCTCTATGTATGAAGCCATCTACTTTCCTGCATTACCCGGCCCAATACACTCACCTAAGATTGCCTACCATCGCTGCCGCGGACGTGAAAACTTTAGCCAAAGTTATTAAGAAAGCTGTCAAGAAGCCGCGCACCAAGTACGGGGCGATGAGCAGCGGACTGTTGTAAACTAACAGTCATCGATCTCGCTGCTCATCGGCTTCTTCACAGCTTTCTTGCTAGCCTGTCACAAAGCACCCACACTAAACTATACTGTTATACCCCCTAAACCCCCGCTCCCGGAGCCCCCCGCACCTAAATAAAGTTATTAACCCCTAAACAGCCGCTCCTGGAACCCGCCGCAACTATAATAAATATATTAACCCCTAAACCGCTGCTCCCGTACCCCGCCGCCACCTACATTATACCTATTAACCCCTAATCTGCCGCCCCCTATACCGCCGCCACCTATATTCAAGTTATTAACCCTATCCTGCGGATCCCGGACCCCGCCGCAACTAAATAAATTGTTTAACCCCTAAACCACCACACCCAGAGCCCACCGCCTCCTACATTACATTTATTAACCCCTATCCTGCCCCCCACTACACCGCCGGCACCTACATTAAACACATTGTAGCTATTTTAGGATTTAATTTTATTTTACAGGCAACTTTGTATTTATTTTAACCAGGTACAATAGTTGCTAAATAGTTATTAACTATTTAATAGCTACCTAGTTAAAATACTTACAAAATTACCGGTAAAATAAATCCTAACCTAAGTTACAATTAAACCTAACACTGCACTATCATTAAATTAATTAAATAAATTAACTACAATTACCGAAAATGTAAATCAATTAAATAAACTAAACTATAGTACAAAAACAAACTAAATTACAGAAAATAAAAAAGAATTACAAGACATTTAAACTAATTACACCTAATCTAAGCCCCCTAATAAAATAATAAAGCCCCCCAAAATAAAAAAAATGCCCTACCCTATTCTAAATTAAAAAGTAATCAGCTCTTTTACCAGCCCTTAAAAGGGCTTTTTACGGGGCATTGCCCCAAAGTAATCAGCTCTTTTACCTGTAAAAAAAATACAAACCCCCCCAACATTAAAACCCACCACCCACATACCCCTACTCTGACCCACCCAACCCCCCCTTAAAAACACCTAACACTAACCCCCTGAATATCACCCTACCTTGATCCGTGTTCACCCAGCCAGGCCGAATTCTTCATCCAAGCAGAGAAAGAAGTGGTCCTCCATCCGGTAGAAGTCTTCATCCAAGCGGGGCAAGAAGAGGTCCTCCATCCGGTAGAAGTCTTCATCCAAGCGGTGTCTTCTATCTTCATCCAACCTCAGCTCCATCATCCAGAACTCCGACACGGAACATCCTTCTGGCCCAACGACTACCCGACGAATGAAGGTTCCTTTAAGGGATGTCATCCAAGATGGCGTCCCTCGAATTCCGATTGGCTGATAGGATTCTATCAGCCAATCGGAATTAAGGTAGGAAAAATCCGATTGGCTGATCCAATAAGCCAATCGGATTGACCTCACATTCTAATAATAATTTAGTTTGTTCCGATCAGCCAATAGAATGCAAGGTCAATCCGATCGGATTTTTCCTACCTTAATTCCGATTGGCTGATAGAATCCTATAAGCCAATCGGAATTCGAGGGACACCATCTTGGATGACGTCCCTTAAAGGAACCTTCATTTGTCAGGTAGTCATCTGGCCAGAAGGATGTTCCGCGTCAGAGGTCTGGAAGATGGAGCTGCTGTTGGATGAAGATAGAAGACACCGCTTGGATGAAGACTTCTACCGGATGGAGGACCTCTTCTTGCCCCGCTTGGATGAAGACTTCTACCGGATGGAGGACCTCTTCTTGCTCCGCTTGGATGAAGAATTCGGCCCGGCTGGGTGAACACGGCTCAAGGTAGGGTGATATTCAGGTTTTTTTTTAAGGGGGGTTTTGGTGGGTTAGAGAAGGGGTATGTGGGTGGTGGGTTTTAATGTTGGGGGTGTATTTTTTTTTACAGGCAAAAGAGCTGATTACTTTGGGGCAATGTCCTGCAAAAAGCCCTTTTAAGGGCTGGTAAAAGAGCTGATTACTTTGTAATTTAGAATAGGGAAGGGCATTTTTTTATTTTGGGGGGGCTTTATTATTTTATTAGGGGGCTTAGATTAGGTGTAATTAGTTTAAACTTCTTGTAATTCTTTTTTATTTTCTGTAATTTTGTGTTTGGTTTTTTTGTACTATAGTTTAGTTTATTTAATTGAATTTAATTTTAGGTAATTGTAGTTAATTTATTTAATTAATTTAATGATAGTGTAGTGTTCGGTTTAATTGTAACTTAGGTTAGGATTTATTTTACAGGTAATTGTGTAAGTATTTTAGCTAGGTAGCTATTAAATAGTTAATAACTATTTAATAACTATTGTACCTGGTTAAAATAAATACAAAGTTGCCTGTAAAATAAAAATAAATCCTAAAATAGCTACAATATAATTATTAATTATAGTGTAGCTATCTTAGTGTTTATTTTACAGGTAAGTATTTATTTTTAAATAGGAATAATTTAGTCAATAATATTAATTTTTATTTAGATTTATTTAAATAATATTTAAGTTAGGGGGGTGTTAGGGTTAGGGTTAGACTTAGGTTTAGGGGTTAATAAAATTAATATAGTGGCGGCGGTGTAGGGGGGGCGGGATAAGGGTTAATAAGTTTAATATAGGTGGCGGCGGTATAGGGGGGCAGGATAGGGGTTAATTAATTTAAGATAGGTGGCGGAGGTATAGGGGCAGCAGATTAGGGGTTAATAGGTATTATGTAGGTGGCGGCGGGGTCCGGGAGTGGTGGTTTAGGGGTTAATATATTTATTATAGTTGCGGTGGGGTCCGGGAGCAGCGGTTTAGGGGGTAATAACTTTATTTAGGTGCAGCAGTTTAGGGGTTAGTAAGTTTATTTAGTTGCGGCGTGGTCCAGGAGTGGCGGTTTAGAGGTTGATAAGTATACTGTAGGCAGCGGTGGTGTAGGGGGGACAGATTAGGGGTGTTTAGACTCAGGGTACATGTTAGGGTGTTAGGTGCAGACGTTCCCATAGGAATCAATGGGATATCGGGCAGCAGCAAACATGAGCTCTTGCTGCTATCAGACTCCCTCCAGGGCGGCGGATTGAAAAACAGGTACGCTGGCCCGGAAAAGTGCCGAGCGTACCTGATAGTTCTTTGATAACTAGCAAAAGTAATCAGATTGTGCCGATTCTGTAGTGATGCAAGAATCAATCTGTGTCAGACTGAGACCGGCAGATCGTAGCTTACGTCACTATATTCTACTTTTGCCGGTCTCTAGCCTTTGATAACTAAGGTGAATCAGCCTCGCCACAAATACGCTGCAGAATTCCAGCGTATTTGCGGTTGACGGCTTGATAACTAGGAGTCCATTGTCTTTTTTTTCTTTTCTTTTTTAAAACAACCCACTATAATTGCATCACAAATTTACATAAGAAATTAATTTTTAATACACTGCTGTTTTACTTTAGATAAAAAGAGGACATGCTATTTAAAGGGATAGTCTAGTCAAAATGAAACTTTTGTGATTAAGATAGAGCATGCAATTTTAAGCAACCTTCTAATTTACTCCTATTATCAAAATTCTTTGTTCTGTTAGTATCTTTATATGTAAAGCAGGAATCTAAGCATAGAAGCCGGCCCATTTTTGGTTTAACACCTGGGTAGTGCTTGCTGATTGTTGTATAAATGTAGCCTCCAATAAGCTAGCACAACCCAGTTGCTGAACCAAGAATGGGCCGGCCCCTAAGATTAAGTTCAAATAAAGATACCAAGAGAACAAAGAAAAAATGATAATAGGAGTAAATTAGAAAGTTGATTACAATTGCTGCTCTGATTCATGAAAGTTTAATTTTGACTAGACTATCCCTTTAATTAGAACATTACTATTATAAATATAATGTGACAACATCCTTAATTTGTAATATAAACAATATTGTCTAACTGATTGAGAAAAAGCAAACATTGTATATGATGTCACAGAGTATATCCAATTATGGATGAGCTTACATTTAAACATAGCAATTCAGAATGTCATTATAAATTGTTACAAGGTTAAAACTGACAGCTATTTCAACCAATGGCACATTCAACATTCACACAAATACTTTTGAAAGCTGTAGCTCTCGTTTGGCCCCTTTGATAAAGTTCAGTATGGTGAAACATATTAGGGTCAGCTTAGTCCATTCATTTTTTCTAGCATATATAACTTTATCATTGAAATTGTAAATAGCATTAGCAGGAAATACTTATGATAGTTTCTACCCGGGAAAGGATATAAGGATATAGCTACTTGTGGTAATGTCTGCTTTAACAGTGAAATTTAAAAAGCAACTTAAAGTATATTAATTGTATACCATTTTAGCACAGAGTACCATTGCTATTTATTACAAAGGGATTCAATGTAAGTTATAACTAGAATGTAATTATTCTAGCTTTTATATTCAAAAAGAGAAAAGAAAAAAAAATAGTGACTTATAAGTTCCATTAGTAGCTTGTACTTGTGTTTATTTTTTATGACTTTGGCTAAAATTACAGCCACCACCTATAATAAATATTTAAGCTTGGTTTCACAGAGAAATTTAAAGGAACTGTGATTCATATTAATAATGTGGCAATGATTTGTATCATTCATGCTTTATTCTGTAGCACAAAACACAATAACAGTGGTTATTTGCACACACAAGAAATTATAATAAGATGTAAAGCACTTACTAAACATATGCATAATTGATGGGGTATATATAAGGGAAATATTTGACGCTCAAAACCATACACATGGGCTAAAACTTCTACATATGTATTAATGGGGATTTAATTAGCATTCATTATTTGAGAAAATAGTAGCCACGTTTGTATTGCTGTTTTAAATTAGTGGTAACCCCCTTAAAGTCTATGAAGATGTTTCATGTGAATATCAAAGGGAATTTTTACATACTTATATATTACTCAAAATCTATAGTATTGACATTTCTAGAGAACGTTATATGAAATGCCTGTGGAAACCATAAACGGGATCTACATACATTTGAAATGCGTACTGTTTTAGAACAAAATATGGAAAAAAAATGTATTATATATAGATTTCAATCCTCTGTCATTTAAATGCATGCCATCATCTTTATTACACATATATAATCCTGGTTAATTTCAAGCAATCCATATTAAACATTTATGTTTAAAGGGGTGGTCTACACCAGTATTGTTATTGTTTGTCAAAAGAACTAAAATAAGGGGGTAGTCTACAAAGGCTTAGATAAAAGGTAATCACAGAGGTAAAACCTATATTAAAAATCTTTGTTATGCAAAACTGGGAAATGGGTAATAAAGGGATTTTCTATCTCTTTAACGAATACAAATTCTGGAGTTGACTTTCCCTTTATATGTTGGAGCCAAATGTGCAGGAGATGCAGTGCAACCCAAGAACAAACAGCAGAAACACTATAGATGACAATCAGCTTTTTTTCTGGCTACCTACATTTAAACCCTATTATAGGTAAAATTTCAGTGAGTGACCCACACAAATTATATATTGCTTTTTAAAGCAGATCCAGAAGATTCACAATATGCCATTATTATATTTATAATGTATGGCATGTGAGATAGCTGTGGCAAAAAAATTAAATACAAATATATTTTTTAGCATAGATTTTAGTATATACTATTGTAAATGGCCCAATGACCACTGCTGTTAATGTGATCACCTTACTAAATTTTCATCATGGGTAGCAACATGTGAAATAGGGGCCCATATGGCTTTTGGGGGTAATAATATAGACTAGAGAGGCCCTGTTGTGCAGTACAGATATAAAATAACTTTTTTCTTTGCAAGGTATTCACTGTTCCACATATACATACAACATTTTGTTAGTCCTAGGCATACCAGGTTTTTTTATTGTGTATATAATGTAACATCCTCAAGCAAAACCCCAAGTCTTTTTTGGTGTACTTTATAAAAAATCTGACTATTCTTTTCAAATGAGGGATCTTTGAGGTTTGTAGCTGCAAAGGGAGCTGAGATCGGGGGTCCTAATTACCTCCCCACATCCATCCCCCTTGCAGCTGCACTGAGCTTCCCAGCTCTGCCTCCTTTGTAACGTGGTGGCATCACTGGCACTGCCTCCCACAAGGCCACCAATGATCCCCAGTCTGTAGTGTGGGGGGATCACTCTGCATGACTAAAAGGGCACATTTTTTTTTATTATTAGATGAGGACATAGTATCTCCTACTGGTTAGTTTTTATTCATTGGCAGTTATTAGCAGTTTTCACAAATAAACCATACCCCATTTTAATGATAAATAATGATAGATTTTAATTGGTTTGATGGTGGAAGAGTTTACACTTGCATTTAATATTTGTATTCCTTATATCACACTACACACATTTTAGAAGAGAACACAAATACACAGATAAACAAATATACTGTTATATGCAGCCAGCATATTCACACAATTATGGGACATGAAAGCAAAATGTTTTATCTTATGATTCAGATAGAGCATTTAATTTAAAATAGATTTCCAATTTATTTCTGTTATATAAACTGTTTCCTGCACTTTGTATCCTTTGCTGAAGAGTATACCTAAGTAGGCTTAGAACCTGTTGAATGGTGGCTGCACATATATACCTCTTGTCATGGGCTTTCAGCTAATCTTTAGTAGTGCATTGCTGCTCCTTCAACAAAGGATACCACAAGAATGAAGCAAATTAGATAATAGAAGTAAATTGGAAAGTTGTTTATAATTATATTCTCTATCTGAATCATGTCCCTTTACTCCCCTAGGAGTTGCATGTTTTATAACCATATCAGATTATAATCAACTAACTTAAATATAAGAAAACATGGGCCCGTTTTTTTGCACTGGTTTGGGATCCTATATACAGCGCCGCATATAAATGTGTCGCGTACATTTCACCCGTCGCCCGCAATTTTTACTCCTATAGGCTAACATGGGACCGCATCGTAAATCGGTATCCAATATCCAGCCCAAGGACTTACGTGGTGAAAATGGAGAAATCTTACTCCATGTTTATCTTGCCATAAAAGGCAGCCGTAGTAAGCCTTGCGCTGAGTATGGGAACACCTAACGCATGCACAATGTCTATCTACCTGTCAACTGCAATACCCCACCGCAATAACTAATAAAGTGTATTAACCCCTATATCCGCCATCAAGCCCACACCGCAAGTAATAACTAAATTATTAACCTCTAAATCCGCCAATCCCAACATCTCAAACTACCTATTAAAACTATTAACCCTTAATCTGCCATTAACCCACAACGCAATAAACCCATTAAAACTATTAACCCCTAATCCACCATTAACCCACAACGAAATAAACCCATTAAAACTATTAACCCCTAATCCACCATTAACCCACAATGCAATAAACCTATTAAAGTATTAATGCCTAAACCGCCAAAGCCCACAACACAATAAACCTATTAAAGTATTAACCCCTAAACCACCAAAGCCCACAACGCAATAAACCTAACCCCTAACCTAACCCCCCCTAACCTAACATCCCCTAAATAAACCCAAATTACCTAATGTACAAAATACTAAAGTCGCTTCTGTTGTATACTTTTTACAATTAAATATGTATGTGCAATGTATCATTATGAAGTAGCAAGCCCAGCTTTTAAAAGTGTAATAATTTAATTAGATTATAATTGATCAGAAACTTTAGTTATTACTAAAGCTATCCAAAGCACAGATTACTTGGATATTTTAAAATTAAAGAAATCAAGGATACTTTGTGTAAATATATATATATATATATATATATATATTATCAGGTATTTGTAGAGCACCAACAGATTCTGCAGCACTATATATATATATATATATATATATATATATATATATATATATATATATATATATATATATATATATCAAAATAATAAAAATGTAATATTGAATTGCAAATTCATATTAGATTTATTCTTAGCTGGATAGTTAGTAAACTCAGCTCAGTGTTGTGCACATTAAAGGGATATAAAGAACAAAATCAAATTGTGCATGGGTGCATTTAATTTTTTAAAAAAAGCATTTTTGCAATATACTTCCATTACCAACATGCTTATAGTAAAATGTATTGCTCTTTTTCAGAGGCGTACCCACATATACTGTGAGGGCCAGTGAGAGTTCAGAGAGCTGGCAGTAATGTGTGTATTGTGTCTGTGAGGACTTAGTTTGTGTCATATAAGCCACTGCATACTCTTTTAGAAGGTTTAGTGTTTCAATACTGGTACCCGGGCACCCTCAGCATATGTACATAAGTATCTATTCCATTAAGAAATACCTGTGACAGGACTTATCTCCCTCCATCTGGTGAGTATGCGCACACGCTATATAGATGATGTTCATGTATCAAACTGATCATTGAAGATGGTTTTCCAAACATAGGCCCAGCAGGTACATATATGCATCTTGCAAAGGTCATCCACCTTTTTTATATCACCAATTAAATATACAATCCAATTAAAAACAGCCTTTTGGCAGATAAATTAAATGTATAGAATTGTCATACATAAAATCTGCATAGGTGCATTCAAATTTTAAATATAATTATTTTTGCAATATACTTCCAAGAGCAACAATGCTTCTAGTAAAAGTCATTACTATTTCAGTGGTATATGCACATATGCTACTTGTAACTAGAGGATCAGGATTTAAACACCATCCCAGCTTAGAGAGATGGCAGTGGTGTTTATTGTATCAGTGAAGACTTAAAGGGACAGTCTACACCAGGATTTTTATAGTTTTAAAAGATAGATAATCCCTTTATTACCCATTTCCCAGTTTTGCATAACCAACACAGTTATAATAATATACTTTTAACCTCTGTAATTATCTTGTATCTAAGCCTCTGCAAACTGCCCCTTTTTTCAGTTCTTTTGACAGACTTGCAGACTAGCCAATCAGTGCCTGCTCCCAGATAACTTCACGTGCACAAGCACAGTGTTATCTATAGGAAATACGTGAACCCTCTAGTGGTGAAACACTGTTAAAATGCATTCTGAAAGAGGTGGGCTTCAAGGTCTAAGAAATTAGCATATGAACCTCCTAGGTTAAGTTTTCAACTAAGAATACCAAGAGAACAAAGCAAAATTGGTGATAAAAGTAAATTGGAAAATTGTTTAAAATTGCATTCTCTATCTGAATCATGAAAGTTTATTTTGGCCTAGACTGTCCCTTTAAGTTGTGACATACAAGTCACCTCTGACTATCTGAGAAGGTGGGGGGTTTGCATGATGCTGCACAGGTCACTCACGGTATTTGTGCATATGCTGATAAAAAAAATCAGTAATGCATTTTACTAGAAGCATTTTTGCTAATGAAAGTTTATTGCTAACATGATTTTTCTGAAAACTTAAATACACCCATGTACATTTCAAGCTTGACCTTTCTAGCCCGTTAACAAAAAAAAGCCTGTACGAATAACAGGTCATTTTGACTTTACATAATACACATTTATGAAATACATTGCTGTTTAATTGTATCGTGTCTTAAAGGGATATTAAAAACTAAATAAATGCTATATAGAATGATACATTAAAAAAAAGATTAGTCTGAGAATAACATGTAGATGTATTTTTTAAAGTTTCATTAGCTGCTTAAAGGGACAGTCTACACCAGAATTTTTATTGTTTAAAAAAATAGATAATCCCTTTATTACCCATTCTCTAGGTTTGCATAACAAACACAGTTATATTAATCCACTTTTTACCTCTGTCATTTTCTTGTCTCTAAGCCTCTGCAAACTGCCCCCTTATTTCAGTTCTTTTGACAGACATCTATTTTGGCCAATCAGAGCTGGCTCCCTGGAACTCCACGTGCGTGAGCTCAATGTTATCTATATAAAACACATGAACTAACACCCTCTAGTGGTGAAAAACTGTCAAAATGCCCTGAGAGAAGAGGCGGCCTTCAAGGGCTTAGAAATTAGCATATGAACCTCCTAGGTTTAGCTTTCAACTAAGAATACCAAAAGAACAAAGCAAAATTACTGATAAAAGTAAATTGGAAAATTGTTTAAAATTACATTCTCTATCTCAATCATGAAAGTTTATTTTGGACTAAATTGTCCTTTAAACATTGACAAAATAAGTGTAAAGTTTTAGTGTCTATAAAACAATGGGAGCTGCCATGTTGTAACTTAGTGACAGTTATAAATAGGTCTCTAGAGTGCGCAGCCAATGGCCCCTATTTATCAACCTGTCAACTTACTTGCATTTGCCGGCACCAATACGCTCGCCTAAGATTGCCTAACATCGCTGCCGCGGACCTGAATACGTTCTCCAAAGTTACCAAAAAAGCTGTCAAAAAGCCTTGCACCAAGTACGGGGCGATGAGCAGCGGACTGTTGTTAACTAACAGTCATCGATCTCGCTGCTCTTCGGCTTTTTCCCAGCTTTATTGGTACCCTGTCACTAAACACCCACACTATACTATACTGTTTACCCCCTATACCGCTGCTCCCGGAGCCCACTGCAACTCTAATAAATGTATTAACCCCTAAACTGCCGCTCACGGACCCCGCTGCAACTAAATAAAGTGTTTAACCCCTAAACCGCTGCTCCCGGAGCCCACCGCCACCTACATTATACTTATTAACTCCTAATCTGCCGCCCCTACACCGCCGCCACCTACATTATATTTATTAATCCCTAATATGCCCCCCCTACACCGCCGCCACCTACATTATACTTATTAACCCCTAATCTGCCACCCCCTACACTGCCGCCACCTACATTATACTTATTAACCCCTAATCTGCCACCCCCTACAGGCCGCCACTATATTAAATTTATTAACCCCTAAACCTAAGTCTAACCCTAACCCTAACACCCACTAACTTAAATATAATTTAAATAAATCTAAATAAATATTCCTATCATTAAATAAATTATTCCTATTTAAAACGAAATACCTATAAAATAAACCCTAAGCTAGCTACAATATAACTAATAGTTACATTGTAGCTATATTAGGGTTTATTTTTATTTTACAGGCAAGTTTGTGTTTATTTTAACTAGGTACAATAGTTATTAAATACTTATTAACTATTTAATAACTTCCTAGTTAAAATAAATACGAATATACCTATAAAATAAAACCGAACCTAAGTTACAATTACACCTAACACTACACTATAATTAAATAAATTCCCTAAACTAAATACTATTAAATACAATTAAATAAACTGTTCTAAAGTACAAAAAAAACCCCACTAAATTACAGAAAATAATAAACAAATTACAAGATTTTTACGCTAATTACACCTAATCTAATCCCCCTAACAAAATAAAAAAGCCCCCCCAAAATAAAAAAAGCCCTACCCTACACTAAATTACAAATAGCCCTTAAAAGGGCCTTTTGCGGGTCATTGCCCCAAAGTAATCAGCTCTTTTACCTGTAAAACAAAATTACAAACCGCCCCAACATTAAAACCCACCACCCACACAACCAACCCTACTCTAAAACCCACCCAATCCCCCCTTAAAAAAACCTAACACTAACCCCTTGAAGATCACCTTACCGGGAGAAGTCTTCACCCAACCGGGCCGAAGTCCTCAACGAATCCAGCTGAGGAAAACCTCCAGATGGGCAGAAGTGGTCCTCCAGACGGGCAGAAGTCTTCATCCAGACAGCATCTTCTATCTTCATCCATCTGGCACGGAGTGGGTCCATCCTCAAGACATCCAATGCGGAGCATCCTCTTCTGATGACGTATTCTTGTTGAATGAAGGTACCTTTAAGTGACGTCATCCAAGATGGCGTCCCTTCAATTCCGATTGGCTGATAGAATTATATCAGCCAATCGGAATTAAGGTAGAAAAAATCCTATTGGCTGATGCAATCAGCCAATAGGATTTAAGTTCAATCCTACTGGCTGATCCAATCAGCCAGTAGGATTGAGCTTGCATTCTATTGGCTTATCCAATCAGCCAATCGGATTGAAGTTCAATCCTATTGACTGATTACATCAGCCAATCGGATTTTTCCTACCTTAATTTCGATTGGCTGATAGAATTCTATCAGCCAATCGGCATTCGAGGGATGCCATCTTGGATGACGTCATTTAAAGGAACCTTCATTCGGACTTAGGAAATCGTACGAAGAGGATGGCTCCGTGTCAGATGGATTCAAGATGGCTCTGCTCCGCTCCGGTTGATTGAAGATTGAAGATGTCGCTTGGATGAAGATATCTGCCGCTTGGAGGACCTCTTCTGCCCCGATCGGATGAAGACTTCTGCCACTCTGGATGTCCACTTCTGGCCCATCGGTGCCCAGCTGGGTGAACACGGCTCCAGGTAGGGTGATCTTCAGGGGGGTAGAGTTAGGTTTTTTTAAGGGGGGATCGGGTGGCTTTAGAGTAGGGGTATGTGGGTGGTGGGTTGTAATGTTGGGGGGGATTGTATTTTTATTTACAGGTAAAAGAGCTGATTACTTTGGGGCAATGCCCTGCAAAAAGCCCTTTTAAGGGCTGGTAAAAGAGCTGATTACTTTTTTTTTTTTTTTTTTTAATATATTTTTATTGAGTTTATAAACATATAGACACGGGTAAGATGACATTGTAATCATGGACATAAACGTATGTTCATACAGTTACAGGACTGTCAATAGAGTCCATAATATACATAAAAGTATTCACACTTAGATCAGTAGTTACAAGTTTAACATAAAGATGGTCAAAAATGATAACCTTACATCTTCAACACCATATGGTATAATGATATGCATATTGACGTTAGGTATAAGTGCACCTTGTGAAGAAATATAAACTTATATGAACAACAGACTATTTCCCAGTGAAAAGATTGGTCACTCTCGGACCAAGAAGACTAAAAACATAAGAGCTTGGGAATAGTATTGTCAGGATCGCTGGATTACAACACTAAATACACAATAAATGTCAACCATCATGAATAATATGTCAGTCTTTTGAAAACAAACGTGATACACCCATCAACGTATCCTTATTATTTAAAGAAAAACCATTGAGCAAACAACTGAGTACATTTAATATCATAGCATTGTTAAGATCAGTAAAGGAATCAATGATGATGAGTGAGTTAGGCGGTTGTCATGCAAAGTGAAAACGAACTTTTCTATAGGATGCATTTTCCTATACCTACGAAGTAGGCTCAAGGGCAGGAGGGGGGAGGAAAGAACAAGAATGAAATATGATAGAGTTAGGCTGTGAGGACAAATAACCAAATATAAGTTTAGGACCGGATCAATAAAAAGTATATCACCATTGGATCTATCTGGCAGGAGGACTCATGTAGAATTTATGTAGTATCCCCCCTCAGGGGTTGTTGTCACCACCGGACACAGACGGGTAAGGGGGAGTGGATATGACCCGCTCTCAAGTAGAGAGCGGGAAAGGGTGAGGGGAGATACCGTCAGTTGTAAAATATTATGGGAGCTGATAGGCCTATAAACCATAAACCAGGGGATATTATATGAAAAAAAAACCTATGTACTGGCGTAAGTATATCGACCCCATGCTTGAATATGTCTCACGGAATAGGAGAATAGAATCGAAGAGGCATAAAACGAAGAGTTGTAACCACTGCCTTGTCACATATGTCGATCAGAATGCATAGGTGTTCCCAGTCATCGATCCTCTATACCCTAAACAGTATACAAACCATGGAAATAGGAGGTAGCTCAGGCTATAAAGCTTAGCAGCATATATCATTAAGTGAAGTCTGCAGCAGGAGTCTAACTATAACTGAACTTGCATATCCCTCTAGTGGAGAATACTACACTTTATCACCAGATATATTACCCAACTTTTGGGAGAAATTCTCAGTGTTAATTATGCAGCGGAGGGTAGCATTAAATTATTGTAAACCAGCTAATTATGAACAATAAATTAGCCTCCGGTCTTTTCTTCTGGGTATGGGCCCTATACCCAGGCAACTGGTTGTGAACATTATGTAAAAAGCAACGTACCGGAGACTTCCAACATACTATTTGGAAATAAAATACTGTAACCCCAAACTGGGTCTCTGGTCACGCATAGTGTACTCCAACAGACCAGCAAACGAAAATAATCGTATTGTATTGTGCTAACCACGTTATCATGTTAAGTTACACTAAAAGCTGTAACCTAAAATATCACATAAACAATTAGCCCGCTATACTATAAACATAGAGTTAACAATGAAACCTCCTGTGGTATACAATACCCATGCATATAAACATAGTAAACAATGTATTAACGTAGGTTGCGTCAGAGAGGATATGTATACCATGTAAGAGGGTATTATGTTAAGATCAAAGCACATTAGTATATATGCAGTAGTATGCAACACACTTTATTATGTAATATATGCAGTTAAGTGTATCCTATATTATCAGGTAGACTGAGCAGTACTGATAAACACAACACAAGTGAAATACAATCTTTCCTATTATTCTATATATAACTAGATAAAATCATATATATGGCATCCAGGTCAGCATAAACCCCAGAGTTTGTTTAGTCTATACTGGCTCCAACATAAGTGGTGAGGGTTGTAGGCAAGTATATATGGCAGCCGTCCCATATTGTGTATAGTTCGCCTTCATCTAGGATCAGTCTAACACGAGGCAAATGTTCTGTGTTAAATGATAATTGAGGCGTCCAGTAGTCATTGCTAAATAGCATTTTGTATGGAGGACCCATAATTATTACAGTTCTATACTCAGCAGCGATTATATATTGTATGGGTACATGCTTATATATTAACTTTGTTTTAAAAACTTTGAAACGTCTAAATTAGTATAAGAGAAGCTGCAGTTTGATAACGTTCAGCATAATGGTTTTACATCAGTCTTGGAGACATAATATTGGGAGCAGAAAACAGTTAAATTCGTATGCAACCTGACCGGCAGGCCATGAAGTAGGCTCCTTTATGTAAATCACAATTAACCTACTCCTCTTCTGTTAGAGACGGGTAAAAGATAACATTCCAAACCTCTAGATAGTGCGTGTGTCCAAGGGGAGCTGCGGTATAGTACCTGACGGAAGAGGGCTGTAAACGGTACATTTGGCCATGTATAACCTCCCATATATTGAAGCGACGTCATCTGTGTTGCTACCTTTGAGATTGTCCCCTCCAAGTGCGGAGGTAATTGCTTACCGTTTACGTTCAGGCCCTTGTCAGAGTCTGGTATGGAGTTGTCCCTACATTTTTTTATGTCACTATGCGGTGCAGAGGGTTCCGATCTCATTAATGAAGATGGCGGCTGTCGATGCTCCGTTTCTCCCTCTGCAGTGTCACACCGCCATTCACAAGCTGCTTGGTCATCCAGAGGGGTATTATGTGTAGCGGATAAGTTGAAAGCTTCAGCTACTGCGCCCAGAAGTGTCTCTTCACAATTATCTAGCCATTTAGTAAGCCGATTTAGGATATACGCGGCCATGTCTCCACACATGCTGTAGTTATCATAGGCGAATGTGATTCGGCTAGTGTAAGTTATGTCAGATAGAGTAGCTGTCCCTTTATAGGTCTCAAAAATCAATTGGGTTATGATATATCATATCGTTCTCTGGAATAGGCAAGAAAAAGTATAAAGATAGGTAAAAGAACCTATAAAATTATTATATGGAGCTGGAGCTCATGAAACAAGCGTCTTGCTTCCATGATGGTCAGCTCCTCCCCCCGAGCTGATTACTTTTTAATTTAGGATAGGGTAGGGCATTATATTATTTTGGGGGGGCTTTTTTATTTTATTAGGGGGCTTAGATTAGGTGTAATTAGTTTAAACTTCTTGTAATTTTTTTTGTAATTTAGTGTTTGTTTGTTTTTTGTACTATAGTTTAGTTTATTTAATTGTATTTTAGTTTAGATAATTGTATTTAATTTATTTAATTAGTTTAATTATAGTGTAGTGTTAGGTGTATTTGTAACTTAGGTTAGGATTTATTTTACAGGTAATTTTGTAATTATTTTAACTAGGTAGCTATTAAATAGTTATTAACTATTTAATAGCTATTGTACCTAGTTAAAATAAATACAAAGTTGCCTGTAAAATAAATATAAACCCTAAAATAGCTACAATGTAATTATTAATTATATTGTAGCTATATTAGGGTTTATTTTATAGGTAAGTATTTATTTTTAAATAGGATTAATTTATTTAATGATAGTAAATTTATTTTGTTAGATTTAAATTATATTTAATTTAGGGGAGTGTTAGGGTTAGGTTTAGATTTAGCTTTAGGGGTTAATAACTTTATTATCGTAGCGGCGACGTTGAGGGCGGGAGATTAGGGGTTAATAATTGTAGGTAGGTGGCGGTGATGTTAGGGAGGGCAGATTAGGGGTTAATAAAATTTATTACAGTGTTTGTGAGGTGGGAGTGCGGCGGTTTAAGGGTTAATACATTTATTATAGTGGCGGCGAGGTCCGGTAGGCATATTATGGGTTAATAAGTGTTGGTAGATGGCGGCTACGTTGGGGGGGTCAGATTAGGGGGTAATAAATATAATATAGGTGTCAGCAATGTTAGGGGCAGCAGATTAGGGGTTCATAGGGATAATGTAGGTTGCATTGGTGTCCAGAGTGGCAGATTAGGGGTTAATAATAAAATGCAGGTGTCAGCGATAGCAGGGGCGGCAGATTAGGGGTTAATAAGTGTACGTTTAGGGGTGTTTAGACTCTGGGTTCATGTTAGGGTGTTAGGTGCAGACTTAGAAAGTGTTTCCCCATAGGAAACAATGGGGCTGCGTTAGGAGCTGAATGCTGCTTTTTTTGCAGGTGTTAGGTTTTTTTACAGCCAGCTCAGCCCCATTGTTTCCTATGGGGATATTGTGCACGAGCACGTTTTAGCCAGCTTACTGCTACCGTAGGCAACGCTGGTATTGAGAGTTGAAGGGAAGCTAAATTTGCTCAATGCTCCCTTTTCTGAGGCTAACGCAGCCATTCAGACAACTCATAATACCAGCGTTGTCTTAAGGGTGCTTGAAAAAAAAAGCCTTGTTAGCAACGCGGGTCTTTACCAACAAAACTCGTAATCTAGGCATTAGATTTTTGTACAGCAGTTCCCTCCTGTGGTGCGGTTAATCCGTAATGCCGGCAACGGTCCTAACCTCCCAGAGGGGTAGAGAGTCAATGCGGTGATCAAGTGGGCATGGCCTTACGCATTTTGCTGGACTCCTTTAGCATTATGGATTAACTGCACTGGAGGAGGGACCTTATCTGGAGAGAACACTCTCGTCTGGATATCCCCTCCAGCTTGTATAGCTGACGCTTACACTGGAAGCAGTAAATCAGAACTGAGGGATAACACCAAGCATCCCAGGGCATATAGGAGGAGTAAACTGTAAAAACGCTGATACCATACCTCATATTGTTTGAGGTCACGATGTGTGAGTGTGTTTCTTTTATGTATAATAAAATGTATGAAATGTTTTAACATACTACACTATTATTGTTCTTTGTTTCTTTTCTCTCCATTGCTGCTACCCGTCTAACCATAACCAATCACTGATTCACACCAGTGACTTGAAGAGGGAGCTGCAGGAACGGGAGAAAGAACACCCTGCTTTTAACACTGGGACATAGACCTCTTTTAAAGAGATATCAGTGTCAGCTAAGTGGAATCATTTTATACATGAAGTTTTCATTTTAACATGGACATTTTATATTGTTCTTAGTGTGTCTACATTTAATGTTTATGAAATTTTATTTTTAATTATTTGTTTATTCCTCTTTTTTAGCCTTTTAGAATTGGTAATCCTCTCTGAACCATTATATACATATTATTTTTATTTTTATCTTTATGTGTGAATTTATGATTTTTTTCTGAAGGAGGAATCAGTACACTATAACACTTGGCATTTTTGGGAATTGTTGGTATTAGTTGTGATAAAAAAGAAAAACGATTGGACATTTCACCTCATAAGCTTTTTGCTGTCACTGCTCCTTGGTGTCACTGTTGGGTGAGTATGTTGAATATAAAGTACTATTTATTTGCATATAATATTGTATTGTATGTGTATAGGTTTATACTCTATTATCTGCCATTGATGATTTTTTTAACCACTCCCAGAGGGAGGTTTCACTTTGCATAAAAAGGTGTTCAGGTGTAAATTATCTATGACTACAGCTACTCTAGCCAAAACCGGTCAGATGCTTCTTGCAGATTTTTAATGTATGAGTCTAATATGACTTAATAAAGGATTTGTTTTTTTAACTTCAATTGATGTCTTTCGACCAGTCATTCCTATTGGATTAATCCTGAACAGTGCTGGGTTTTCTATTTTTTTGTCTAATATAAAGTATACTCTTTATTTATAAGGTATACTATTTTAAAAAAAAAAAAATATTTAGTAAAGTTGTTTTTTTCAAATTAGTTGTTATTTCAACTATAATTTAATTAATATAAGAAAGACATAACAAATAGGGGTTGCTACATCTGTATTATTTTATCGTATTTATATTATATATAGATATATTTAACTATTTACAAAAAATATATAATATATTAAGGACAGTAGTCTGTCCAAATAGGTCCTCCAAATATAACTTTAGAATACAAATATATTTATTAAATATATTTAGGAAATCAGTTCATCAAAATAAGGTGTTTCAACACCTGTAGCTTCATATATATATATATATATATAAATTAAATTAAATTGCAAAAGTGGACTCAACACGTGGATCTCACCTTTCAAAATAAAGAGTAGCGCACACTTGCATAAACTAGTTGCAGTGGTTACAATTAAACACCATGAATCTAGTCGAATATTTTTAAAGTGGTATCCTAATAATTGGTAACGGACTGCCACATAAAAAAACAATGTTAATAATAATAATATAGGTGATGGTTAGATCAATAAAGAAATTCCAAGTGATATATATAAAACATAAGCATAAAAATTAATCTATATTTTTTAAAAATATATATCAAAAAAAGTCTTATCCTTCTGTTGGGATTCCAGGGGTAAAATGGCAGAGAGATGGTTTCAGTGCTGCTCATCAGGAAAACACTCAAGGTTCTAATTGGGTGATGTGGTACAGCTGTGAATATCTAGAAAAACAAGCGCATAGAGACACCTCTCATAGTGCAGATCAATAGGATTTATTACAGATACATATAAAATACATAAAAACTGTGGAAGGTAATCCTTACTCACAAATATAACCTCAATCGAATGAGGTAAGTATAGGCAATTGGATTCTCAAAGTGTCCCCACTTATAACTGGAAAAGCGCCAGGCTGTGAAGTCAGTCTCAGATTCCTGAGTTCGTTGGTAACTCTTTTTTCAGTGAGCTGATAAATGATCCTCGTATGCTCAGTAAAGATGAAAGTTCACTTTTTAGAAATGTGAAGAAACGCTCTATTCAGAGCTTGAAACAAACGCTGTGGATCCCCTAGCAATGCTCAGAGTAGCTATTCAGCGTGTATGTCGGCAATGACGTAAGGTGGGCGTGGCCTTACGCGTTTCACGGTAAACAACCGCTTCGTCAGAGGCTGAAAAAAGCGTTACCAACAAACCCAGGAATCTGAGACTGACTTCACAGCCTGGCGCTTTTCCAGTTATAAGTGGGGAAACTTTGAGAATCCAATTGCCTATACTTACCTCATTCGATTGAGGTTATATTTGTAAGTAAGGATTACCTTCCACAGTTTTTATGTATTTCATATGTATCTGTAATAAATCCTATTGATCTGCACTATGAGAGGTGTCTCTATGCGCTTGTTTTTCTAGATATTCACATATATATAGATATATATATAGATAGATAGATAGATAGATAGATAGATAGATAGATAGATAGATAAAAGCAGTGTTGCTAAATAAAGTGTTGCTATATCTGTACCTTTATTACATAAATAAATATTGTTGCTACATCTGTAGCCTTATTATAAATAATATATTTTGCATATATTTAGGACAACAGTCCATCCAGATAAGGTTGTCACTATACCTGTTGGTTATATATATATATTTTTTTTCCAAAAACTTTGGCAAATAGGGTGTTGCTAAACTGGTGAATTTATTATATATATAGGACAGTTGAACGTAAAAATAGGCTGTCACTACACTTGTAGAATTATTTATATATAGATTAAAGCAGTTTTCATAATCCATTTTTGCTACTTCGGTAGCTTTATTATATATCATGTAGCTTTATTAGAAATAACATATTTTCAATATATTTAGGACAGCAGTCCATTCAAATAAGGGTGTCGCTACACCTGTAGGTTATATTTATATATATATATATTTATAAAAAAAAGCTCACCCTCAGATATTTAAAAAAAAAAAGACAGGGAATTCAGCACATCTTAGTTTAAGTCCAACATTTTTATTAACCATGTCATAGTTGACAATTCAAAAAATATGCATGTCTCAGAGGCAGGACACCACACAACCCCAGATGCACAAAATATATATACTCAACAGTACATCATAAAACAAGAACATACCATTTAAAAACAGGCACGAATAAGGACTGTATATGTCTCTAAGTACAGGGGTTAACAGCACCACAGCTGGAACCAGGCTCCACACAAGGATAATGCCTGGGCGGGTAAAAAAGACAGGATCTATGTGAACCCCTAGGACATATAAGTATATACACGCATACAAATGGAAACAAAATATAGGAGAGAAACCAGTAACACCCAACCTCAACCAGTCCCAACTGAAAGCAGAAGGGAAATAGCTGGCGAGGATATTATCACTGGGATTTATGCTGTAACAATCCTATACGAATGCAACACATTGTATCTAGTTCGCAATGATAGACAAAGTAACAATGATATACTGATAAAAAGTATAGTGCAACAGAAAAGGGCTAAGTAGGGCCCATGCAGTTCATATATAATGGATCCTGAACATGGAAATCAGTTGCAGTGTTTGACATACATATATATCCGTTTATGCTGTGCACATCAACCCTTCAATAAGGGTGTAAGTAAGCCAAGTAATGCTCAGGACTGGCAGCTGATAATGATCATCCAAAGGGTGCCGTAACAGCCGTTAAGTATAGGTAAAATACTTATCCACTATGTTGCAAACAAAGAACTGCTTCCTGTGAGACTCGTCACCACCGCTTTCACTGCATGTCACAGACAGCTATTCCACCTCCATACGGGCACTGCAGCCATGACGTCACCACATGGGAGTCTCACTAGTCGAGAAATCCAAGATAGGTTCAGGTCCACTTAAAGCTGCACCATAGTCAGCGTGTACCCAGGACAGTTTCTGCACAACATGAGATATAGCCATATATATTAAATAAGTCTGACCAAATAGGGTGTTTGAACACCTGTATATTAATTATATACATAAGATAGTAGATAATTCATATAAGGTTTAACGATACCTGCAAATTAATTTAAATATATATATAAAAGCACTTTTTTAAAATACAGTGTTGCTACTTTTGTAGCTTAATTATTATATAAATAAAATATTGCTTATACATTCAAATAAGGGTGTCTTTACACCTGTTGGTTCAATAAATATAAATATATAATAAGTGTGACCAAATAGGGTGTTTGTACACCTGTATATTAATTATATATAAAGAATAGTGGATCACAGAAATAGGGTTTTACTATACCTGTATCTTAATTTAAATATATATAAAAACAAATCGTTCAAATATAGTATTGCTACTTTTGTAGCTTAATTATATAAATAAAATATTGTTTAAAAATTCAAATAACGGTGTTGTTACACCAGTCGGTTTTTATATATATATATATATATATATATATATATATATATATATATATATATATATATATATATATATATATATATATATATATATATATATATATACAGGGAGTGCAGAATTATTAGGCAAATGAGTATTTTGACGACATCATCCTCTTTATGCCTGTTGTCTTACTCCAAGCTGTATAGGCTCGAAAGCCTACTACCAATTAAGCATATTAAGTGATGTGCATCTCTGTAATGAGAAGGGGTGTGGTCTAATGACATCAACACCCTATATCAGGTGTGCATAATTATTAGGCAACTTCCTTTCCTTTGGCAAAATGGGTCAAAAGAAGGACTTGACAGGCTCATAAAAGTCAAAAATATCTTGCAGAGGGATGCAGCACTTTTAAAATTGCAAAGCTTCTGAAGCGTGATCATCGAACAATCAAACGTTTCATTCAAAATAGTCAACAGGGTCGCAAGAAGCGTGTGGAAAAACCAAGGCGCAAAATAACTGCCCATGAACTGAGAAAAGTCAAGCGTGCAGCTGCCAAGATGCCACTTGCCACCAGTTTGGCCATATTTCAGAGCTGATACATCATTGGAGTGCCCAAAAGCACAAGGTGTGCAATACTCAGAGACATGGCCAAGGTAAGAAAGGCTGAAAGACGACCACCACTAAACAAGACACACAAGCTGAAACGTCAAGACTGGGCCAAGAAATATCTCAAGACTGATTTTTCTAAGGTTTTATGGACTGATGAAATGAGAGTGAGTCTTGATGGGCCAGATGGATGGGCCCGTGGCTGGATTGGTAAAGGGCAGAGAGCTCCAGTCCGACTCAGACGCCAGCAAGGTGGAGGTGGGGCGTTTTCGGGTTGAGGATGGAGTCAAGCTCAACTCCCAGTCCTACTGCCAGTTTCTGGAAGACACCTTCTTCAAGCAGTGGTACAGGAAGAAGTCTGCACCCTTCAAGAAAAACATGATTTTCATGCAGGACAATGCTCCATCACACGCGTCCAAGTACTCCACAGCGTGGCTGGCAAGAAAGGGTATAAAAGAAGAAAATCTAATGACATGGCCTCCTTGTTCACCTGATCTGAACCCCATTGAGAACCTGCGGTCCATCATCAAATGTGAGATTTACAAGGAGGGAAAACAGTACACCTCTCTGAACAGTGTCTGGGAGGCTGTGGTTGCTGCTGCACGCAATGTTGATGGTGAACAGATCAAAACACTGACAGAATCCATGGATGGCAGGCTTTTGAGTGTCCTTGCAAAGAAAGGTGGCTATATTGGTCACTGATTTGTTTTTGTTTTGTTTTTGAATGTCAGAAATGTATATTTGTGAATGTTGATATGTTATATTGGTTTCACTGGTAAAAATAAATAATTGAAATGGGTATATATTTGTTTTTGTTAAGTTGCCTAATAATTATGCACAGTAATAGTCACCTGCACACACAGATATCCCCCTAAAATAGCTATAACTAAAAACAAACTAAAAACTACTTCCAAAACTATTCAGCTTTGATATTAATGAGTTTTTTGGGTTCATTGAGAACATGGTTGTTGTTCAATAATAAAATTAATCCTCAAAAATACAACTTGCCTAATAATTCTGCACTCCCTGTATATATATATATATATATATATATATATATATATATATATATATATATATATATATATATATATATATATTAAATAAGTCTGACCAAATAGGGTGTTTGTACACCTGTATATTAATTATATATAGAATAGTAGATCATCCAAATAGGGTTTTACAATACCTGTAGCTTAATTGAAATATATATAAAAGCAGTTTTTTTCAAATACAGTGTGGCTACTTTTGTCGCTTAATTAAATAAATAAAATATTGTATATACACCTATAGCTTTATTATATATAATATATTTTGGATATATTTAGGACACTAGTCCATCCAAATAGGGTTGTCACTATACCTGTCAGTTAAATATATATATATATTATTTTTTTTTTTAAATAAGTCTGGCTAAATTGGGTGTCACTACACCTGTAGCTTAAATATATATATATATATATATATATATATATATATATATATATATATATATATATATATAGAGAGAGAGAGAGAGAGAATAAGTCGGATCAAATAGGGTTTTTCTACTGCTGTTGCTTCAATATATATATATATCAAAAAAATAAAAATAATTTTAAGAAAACATGCCCCCTAAAAGAAAGTTATCTTTAGAAGAACAATCTGATGCAAAAAAGAGGCAAAATAAGAGAGATAGAATAAATAAAAATAAAAAAAAATGATGAAGAAAGGGCCCATTTAAGGGAAGCAAAAGTAGTTCAGAAAAGAAAAGAGAGAACAAATATGACAGAAAATCAGAGACATAAAGAACAAGACAAAAATGCTTATACTCATAGAAAAGCACATTCAGAAAATGAACAATCAGAAACAATAAAACAGCTTAGCATAAGCAATACAAAAGGGAATGTAAAAGCAAACTTAGTACAAGTCGTGTTTAACACCATCGTACATATTTTGCAAAACATACTCAACACATTGCAGCAATTGTGAGATATGATGATTCATTTGATCATCATAACTGTGGAGAGATAAATGTTATATGCACCAACTGTGATGCAGTACTTTTTCAAAAGAGCAGCCATCAGACAAACTATTCAGTCAATGCTACAGCAAAGGAAAAGTAATTATTGAACCTACTAAAGTTGCTCCTTTAATAAAAAGGTTAATGAAAGGAAATCATAAACATTAAAAAAAAATTACAAACATATTAGCTCTTTAATAATTCTTTGTCATTTGCTTCAATTGGGTGAATATTGCTCCTCCTCACGATTATGGCCCTTACTGTTTTAGAATTAATGGACAAATTTATCACAGAACTGGATCATTACATTCTTCCAATAAGGGTAATAGAAACTTTGCACAACTATATATTCTTAACCCTGATGAGGCTGCACAACAGCGCCTTAATATTGATGAAAATACAAATTGCAACCCTGAATTAATGACTGAGTTGAGTTCTTTTATGGCTTTAAACAATCCTTTTGCTGAAGCATGTAAAATGTTGTATGAATTAGAACAGGAATGTTTAGAAGATGCATTTTGAAATGGTGTTACATCTGCAACTGTGACCATGGCAATAGTACAAGATCGCAAAAATGATCAACGTAGATATAATGCTCCTCGGTGTAATGAGGTAGCTATTATTTTCCAAAATGCAGATGGTGAACCTCCTCTTGAGCGAGATCTTATTATTCATTGTCGAAGTCCTAACAATGAAAAAACCCCAGAAAGGATTAGTATTTTAGATCCAAATTTGGAGCCAATGTTGTATCCACTTCTTTTCCCTTTTGGGGATCAAAGTTGGTCAACTAAAATGAAAATGAATTACAGCCCTACTACTGTTAGAAATATAAGAACTCAATCCTTAGCAAAGCCAAGAGAAAGGGTCACACAAATGCAATTTTATGGGTATATACTTTCCATCCGTCATGAGTTTAACCCATTTCTGAGTGCTGGCAAATTGACTTAGCAGTAGTTTGTAGATGTATATGTTAAGACAGAAGGTAATTGTTTAAACTATGTTAGACAAAATCAGTCAAAATTGAGGGTTGAAAAGTATACAGATCTCATGGACCATCTTCAAAGTGTAGCTGCAGACCAGGGCTTACTTTCAGGCAAAGCAGTTATACTTCCATCTACATTCCAAGGTAGTCCAAGAAACATGGTACAGAATTACCAAGATGCAATGGCTATTGTTAGAAAGTATGGGAAGCCTGATTTTTTCATAACCATGACATGTAACCCAAAATGGTCTGAAATTGTTGTTAATCTGGAACAAGGTCAAGCAGTTGAATTTTCGACCTGATTTAGTGGCAAGAGTTTTTCATTTAAAACTTCAAGAATTCTTGATGATATCCCAAAGAAACATGTTTAGGGTAAACTAGCTCCCAAAGTTTATGTAATTGAATTTCAAAAATGTGGATTACCTCATGCACATATTTTGCTTATTTTATCTGCAAAAGATAAGCCTAAAAATGCTGAAGTAATTGATAGTTTTATTTCTGCAGAAATTCCTGATATTCAACCTAATCCCCTGTTATATGCAATTGTTACAAAGCACATGATACATGGGTCCTGTGGGGAGCATAATCTAAGATCTTCATGTATGGTTGATGGGGTTTGCTCTAAGCAATTTCTAAAATCCTTCCAGGAAGAAACTTTGATGAATGCAAATAGTTACAAGAGTTGCAAAAAAACTGTTTCTATTGAAATAAATGGTAAAAAAATTGATAACACTTGGGTTGTACCATACAACCCCTACTTGACATTAAAATACAACTGCCATATTAATATAGAAATATGTGCTTCCTTAAAAAGTGTAAAGTACATATTCAAATATATTTATAAAGCGCATGACTTCGCAAACATTGCAATTAAAGAACATGAAACACTTCTTCATGAGATAACTTCATTTATGGAATCCAGATATGTTAGTGCTCCAGAAGCAGCTTGGCAGCTTTTTGGCTTCCATATGCACCATCAATCGCATACCATTGTGCGATTACAAGTTCACCTTCCTGGAGAACAGTCAGTATTTTTTCTGAAGACAATATTGAAACTGCAGTAGAAAGAACACATTATAGAGAAACAACTTTGAATGCTTTGTTTAAATTAAACCAAGAAGATTTGTCAGCTCATGCATATCTTTACACTGATATTCAGCATTTTGTTTTTCATCAAAAGACAACAACATTAAAAAAAAGAGTACAAGATCGAGCAAATAACACTATTGGTCGCATGTACTCTGAAGTTTAATTTCAGATGTTGAAAAATTTTGTTTACGCTTGCTTTTACTTCAACTTTTTTTGAAGATATCCGAACAGTTGATGGTGTTCAATTTCACACATTTAAAGAAGCAGCTCAAAAACGTTGTCTTTTTTAAGATGATCAATCATGGGATTTAACTCTTCATGAAGCTGCAAGTGAAATTAAAGAGCTTTTTGAAAAGTACAAACACTTTTTGAAGACTTTTCAAGACACACAGCTCACACACCAGAGTGTCAAAATTGTTTAAATTATGCACTTAGAGATATTCAGGATATATTAATTGTTAATGGCAAAAATTGTTTTACCAAATCCTCCAAACAATTTACCTGAAAATCCCAGAGATCTCTATGATGCTTCTTTTGAAAGTTATACTGGAGTCCAAATGAAGGCATCTTTTAATGACCTTCAAAGAGAAAGTTTTGAAGAAATCAATGTTGCATCAGAAAATGACAGTTTATCACAAAAGTGTTATTTCCTTGATGGTCCTGGAGGTAGTGGTAAAACATACCTATACAAGACTTTTTTGAGGACATTTAGAGGAAATAGTGAGGTATCATTACCAGTTGCTTCATCAGGTTTGAGGCAAATTTCCTTGAAGGTAGACGAACATACCACTCACAGTTTAAGTTACCAGTTCCTTTGTTGGATACTTCAACCTCTTCCATGAGGCTAACTTCTAATGATGTGCAAATGATCTGTACTGCAAAGATTATTATTTAGGATGAATCAACCATGTCTTCCAGTGATGCATTCAGATGTGTCAACAAACTTCTTCAAGAGTTGATGAATAACAACAAACCTCAAATTGTTGTTCTAAAGACAGCTTAAGGATTGACCATGACAGATTAAGTAAGTCATCTACATCTTGATTCTAATATTGGATTTGTCTGGTACTGATAGTGACAGCTCATACGGGTACTAGTTATGTTTTGAATGGCACAGATCAAAAATATATAACTTCCTGATCTAATGTCTCCTATCAGTACCACACAAACCCAATATTAGAATCAAAATGTAGGTGAATTACTTAATCTGTCATGGTCAATCCTTGAGCTGTCTATAGAACAGCAAGTTGAGTCTATGAGGCCAATTTAACAAATGTCTTGCGGACCTGATCCGACAGTGCGGATCAGGTCCGCAAGACTTTGCTGAATGCGGAGAACAATACGCTCTCCATATTCAGCATTGCACCAGCAGCTCACAAGAGCTGCTGGTGCAACGCCGCCCCCTGCACACTTGCGGCCAATGGGCCACCAGCAGGGGGTGTCAATCAACCCAACCGCTGCTCCATAACTTGTGTTTCTGGTGAGTCTGAAGACTCGCCAGAAACACGGGCCCTCAAGCTCCGTTCGGAGCTTGATAGATAGGCCCCTATGCATGGCTAAGCGCATTGATATTTGTATATATGTGAATAGCTACATATGTACACTTTAAGCGGCTAGCTTAAAACACAGTTTTAGTAGTAACATAAAGTGTGATGAGTTGTGGGGTGTAACAATTCAACATAATTATTATGTTTGTTTACAACTTGCCATGGCAACAGATACACAGTCACAGGATCACTATCTTTATATATGTGTTACTATGGTAAAGAACACATAGTTTTGACCTGTAAACGGTGATCAGCTTGTGAGGATTTAAACACCTTCAGAGGGAGTAGTTATTTGTGACACTGTGAATTATGAGTAATCACTAATTTACACTTTGATATGTTAATATTTTCTTGTTTGAGGATATTATAAGTATTATATGGATATTATATGTAAACAGAACAACCGGAGGTGACGTTTTACACACTTCAGGTAGCTCCATCACAGTGGAACGCATGTTTGCGTTCCAGCACACAATGTTTGGCGCAAATTGGGAATGAGGAGTATGTAATTGTTTAAAATGTTTGGCACTATAAATATATGGGGTGTTATGCACTTGATAATTTGTTCTGAAGAAATGTTGTGACATGTTTTGTCTGAAAGTCCTGTGAGTGCATCATTTTGCTTGCATATACAATTGATTTTTTCACCCAGGTTGTTAGCAGTAGGAGGGTTGGTCTGTTTTATTGGATTATATATATATATATATATATATATATATATATATATATACACACACATATACATGTGTTGGCATTCTATTGGCTGTTCCGATCAGCCAATAGAATGCAAGCTCAATCTGATTGGCTGATTGGATCAGCCAATCGGATTGAACTTGATTCTGATTGGCTGATTCCATCAGCCAATCAGAATATTCCTACCTTAATTCCGATTGGCTGATAGAATCCTATCAGCCAATCGGAATTCGAGGGACGCCATCTTGGATGATGTCATTTAAAGGAACCGTCATTCGTCGTTCAGTCGTCGGCCAGGATGGATGTTCCGCGGTGGAGGTCTTCAGGATGCTGCCGCTTCGCTCCGGATGGATGCCGCTTGGATGAAGACTTCAATCGGATGGAAGACCTCTTCTGGCCCGCTTGGATGAAGACTTCAGCCGGATCATGGACCTCTTCAGCCCCCCGCTTGGGCTTGGATCAGGACATCGGAGGAGCTCTTCTGGACCGATCGGTGAACCTGGTATGGTGAAGACAAGGTAGGATGATCTTCAGGGGCTTAGTGTTAGGTTTATTTAAGGGGGGTTTGGGTTAGATTAGGGGTATGTGGGTGGTGGGTTGTAATGTTGGGGGGGTATTGTATGTTTTTTTTTTACAGGCAAAAGAGCTGAATTTCTTGGGGCATGCCCCGCAAAGGGCCCTGTTCAGGGCTGGTAAGGTAAAAGAGCTTTGAACTTTAGTAATTTAGAATAGAGTAGGGCATTTTTTTTATTTTGGGGGGCTTTGTTATTTTATTAGGGGGCTTAGAGTAGGTGTAATTAGTTTAAAATTGTTGTAATATTTTTCTTATGTTTGTAAATATTTTTTTATTTTTTGTAACTTAGTTCTTTTTTATTTTTTGTACTTTAGCTAGTTTATTTAATTGTATTTATTTGTAGCAATTGTATTTAATTAATTTATTGATAGTGTAGTGTTAGATTAATTGTAGGTAATTGTAGGTAGTTTATTTAATTAATTTATTGATAGTCTAGTGTTAGGTTTATTTGTAACTTAGGTTAGGATTTCTTTTACAGGTAAATTTGTAATTATTTTAACTATTTTAGCTATTAAATAGTTCTTAACTATTTAATAGCTATTGTACCTGGTTAAAATAAATACAAAGTTACCTGTAAAATAAATATAAATCCTAAAATAGCTATAATATAATTATAATTTATATTGTAGCTATATTAGGATTTATTTTACAGGTAAGTATTTAGCTTTAAATTGGAATAATTTATTTAATAAGAGTTAATTAATTTCGTTAGATTTAAATTATATTTAACTTAGGGGGGTGTTAGTATTAGGGTTAGACTTAGCTTTAGGGGTTAATACATTTATTAGAATAGCGGCGAGATTCGGACGGCAGATTAGGGGTTAATAATTGAAGTTAGGTGTCGGCGATGTTAGGGAGGGCAGATTAGGGGTTAATACTATTTATGATAGGGTTAGTGAGGCGGATTAGGGGTTAATAACTTTATTATAGTAGCGCTCAGGTCCGGTCGGCAGATTAGGGGTTAATAAGTGTAGGCAGGTGGAGGCGACGTTGTGGGGGGCAGATTAGGGGTTAATAAATATAATATAGGGGTCGGCGGTGTTAGGGACAGCAGATTAGGGGTACATAGGGATAATGTAAGTAGCGGCGGTTTACGGAGCGGCAGATTAGGGGTTAATAATAATATGCAGGGGTCAGCGATAGCGGGGGGGCAGATTAGGGGTTAATAAGTATAAGGTTAGGGGTGTTTAGACTCGGGGTACATGTTAGAGTGTTAAGTGCAGACGTAGAAAGGGTTACCGCATAGCAAACAATGGGGCTGCGTTAGGAGCTGAACGCGGCTTTTTTGCAGGTGTTTGTTTTTTTTTCAGCTCAAACAGCCCCATTGTTTCCTATGGGGGAATCGTGCACAAGCACGTTTTTGAGGCTGGCCGCGTCCGTAAGCAACTCTGGTATCGAGAGTTGAAGCTGCGTTAAAAATGCTCTACGCTCCTTTTTTGGAGCCTAACGCAGCCTTTATGTGGACTCTCGATACCAGAGTTATTTTTATGGTGCGGCCAGAAAAAAGCCGGCGTTAGTTTTTCGGGTCGTTACCGACAAAACTCCAAATCTAGGCCATAGTATCCCTTATCTTGACATTACCTTAACAGGCAACATTGATACGTCTAAGATTACTAGCACTCTTTAGAGGAAACCCATCTCCTCGAACACCACCTTACACGCTAGAAGTAGCCACCCCAGCCATACTGGCTTTGGTGTGGCCAAAGGTCACTTCATACGCATTAAGCGTACTTGTTCAGAGGAAACGGATTTCCTGGTAGAGAGTAAGAAAATGAAAAATCTACTGATACACAGAGGGTATAAACTTAAAACTCTTAATAGAGCACTCTTAGGGGTTTCACAAATCAAAAGACATACCCTGATAGGAAATGTTAAGAACCATTCCAAAAGTGGTTTTGACAAAAATAAACCTCTCTTTTCAACCACCTACAATTTAAAGAATTTTGTGGTATTATTTCTAAACACTTGCCCATAGTTACGGCCAAGGATGGTCTTAAAGACTATGCATCAGGTGGATGTAATTTTGTGGCTAGGAGAGGATGCACTATTGGCAACATGGTAGCACCTAGTATGCTTAGGAAGTCTAAAGCCATGACAAGCAGCTGGTTAACCATTAAAGGACATTTTAAATGTCACTATGGCAAATGTATTGCTTTTTCATTTACTAAAATTGGATCCCATTTTCAGTCCAGAATTACACAGAAGGTTTATAATCTGGACTGTTGTTCCAACTGCCACACTGCTTTTGTGGTTTACCTAATAGAGTGTACCAGTTGCAGGGTAGGTTGCTCCACTAGTGTAATGATTTGCAACAAGTGAAGAGTTCAGTGGAACACAACTGCAGATTATGTGTAGAGAATGTTGTTTGTGTCACTCCTCTGAAGTTTGAGTACACTATGGTAAGTGAAAATGTCCCAAATATATTTCAGAATGAATGAGGTTTATAAGTAACACCAGATGGTGTGCCTTTAAGACAGGAAGGAGTGATTCCCCCGGGAGGTCTTTTGTAATACAAGTTAGTCCATACAGTCTATTGTAACAATTCCAAGCTACAATATAATTCACAGGTGCTGAACAAGTTAACCTTCTTTGGTAAGAGATTCACAGTTGTTAAAAAAAATGGAGTTTGTAATCAGAAAGGAAACTTACAGAGTTCAGGAGCTGCAAGCTACAGAGAGTAAAAGCATGGAGGAGGAGGAGTTTTACTGTTCAGTGAACAGCTTCCTTGATTACAGGTGAGCTAGTGATGTCAGAGCAGGTGATGTGCTGTTGCAGTTTCAATATAGCAGAGAAAACAAAGAAATCCTCACTGACAAACTAGCAGATTATAAATATCAAAGTGAGTACCTGAATCCTCCTGATCAGAGCGAATGGGAAATCCTGGTAATCTTTGGTGCTGTTCAGAACAGCTGTTGTCCGGTCTTTAAGAAGCTGTAAGTTGATTTTAAGTGAAGGTTCCGGTAGCACTGCAGAAAGCATAAATACTGAGTTTTTCACCCTAGAACTTGTAACAAGCAAAATAGAAAAGTTAGTCTCTGGAAAAGTTTCACACAAGTGTAATCCAGTGCAAGGCTCAAGTTAATGCAGCTGACAGGTTGCACAGCAACAAAACACTAAGCACAATGCCTAGGGAGTAAGTTACCTATAAAGGTAAAGTGGGCAGGTCCCAAAGACAAACAGGAGATTTAAAGAGAAGTACTTTAATTACATAGAATCCCTGACATGACCCCCTCCCCTAACAAGTTGATCCTCAGCTTGCGGTCTAGGCCGGTCAGGATTCATCCGATGGAATAAGGCAACAAGCCTGGGAGCGGCAAGGTTAGAGGCTGGCTCCCATGAGTCTTCCTCAGATGAGAAGCCCTTCCAGGACTAGATATTGTAATTCCTGACCTCAGTACCTAGAATCAAGAAAGGACTGGACTTCGTAAATATCGGAATCAGGAGATGAAGCAATAGGAGGTAATACTGGATCCATGACCCTAGTTGGGTGGTATGGATTCACTAAAGAAACATGGAAAGTGGGGTGAACTCTGAGCGAGGGTGGTAAAGTCAAAGTGACAGCATTGTCGTTAACTACTTTGCTAATGGTAAATGGTCCTAAAAACCATAGAGCAAACTTCTTGCTAGGGACTTGTAAGTGCAAATTCTTAGTAGAGAGCCAGACCTTATCTCTGATGGCATACTTTGGTGGTATTCTATGTCTTAAATCATAAAAATGCTTTTGAGACGCTTGGGCAAGTTGGATGTTTTCTCTGATGACCTTGAAATTATCTAAGAGGCCATTACATAATTCCTGAACCTTTGGGGAGTCTGTAGCTGTAGAAGGTGTTAAATTGAAAGCAGGATGATAGCCATAATTTGCAAAGAATGGTGACATCTTTATTGAGGAATTGATCATACTGTTGTAAGCATATTATGCCATGGAGAGAAAGTTAAGCCAATCATGTTGTTGATAGGAACAGTAACATCTAATATATTCTTCTAACCATTGGTTAAGTCGTTCGGTTTGCCCGTTAGTTTGCGGGTGAAAAGATGTACTGAAGAGATGATCAAATTGCATCATGAGACAAAGCTTGGTCCAGAATCGTGAGGTGAACTGCGTACCTCGATCAGTAACAATGATTGCAGGCATTCCATGTAGTTTAATAATATTGTCAAGGAACAGTTTGGCAGTCTCAGATGAGGTTGGTAATTTTTGAAAAGGAATATAGTGAGCCATCTTGGTGAACATGTCTATTACTACTAGTATGGTGTTCTGGTTTTGAGAGAGTGGTAAATCTACGATGAAGTCCATGGAAATTTGTTGCCATGGTTTTTCAGGAATAGGCAATGGCATACGTAAGCCATAATGTAGTTGTTTTTGGGTCTTTGATGTGACACATGTGATACATGAGCGTATGTATTCTTCAACTGAGGTTTTCATGTCTGGCCACCAAAAAGTTTGTGATATTAAGTCATGTGTGCGTTTTATTCCTGGATGACCTGACATGGGAGTATCATGGTGATAACGTAATATTGTAGGTCTAAGTGGTGTTGGAACGAATATTTGCCCTTGATGGTAGTAAATACCAGACTCCTTTGTTAAGGTGGAATAAGGAATGTCAGTCTCACTTTGATAAGAATTCTTTATGTCTGTTATAAACTTTGTTGTTAGTCCGAGGAAGCGTTCACTGGGTAGAATTGTAGTTTTAGTGGTTATTATCGGAGGCTTTTGGGGTAGACGTGATAAAGTGTCGGCTTTTCCATTTTTGCTAGAGGGTCTGTATATTATATGGAAATCAAATCTTGAAAAATATAAACTCCATCACACCTGTCTTGCGGATAGAGTCTAATTACTTTGAAGGTACTGCAGATTTTTATGATCGGTGTAAATGATTATGGGGTGATTCGCACCTTCAAAGAGGTGTCTCCAGTATTCCAAAGATCTTCGTATGGCCAAAAGTTCTTTATCACCGATAGTGTAATTAATTTCTGCGGTGTTCATTACTGCCTTGAGTAATAATATACAGGATGTAGGGGATCGGTTAGAGACTTAAGTTGGGATAAGACTGCGCCTATGGCAAAATCCGAAGAGTCAACCTCTAAGATGTATTGAAGATTGACGTCAGGGTAGCTTAAAATGGGAGCAGAAATGAAACTGTTCTTCAAGTATTCGAAAGCAGCAGCAGCTTTGGTAGACCAGTTGAATGTAACCGAATTGCTGTAAAGACATGTAAGTGGCCTAGCGATCTTTGAAAAATCTTTAATGAATTTTCTATAGTAATTTGAAAAGCCAAGAAATCTTTGTAGATCTTTCTTATTCTTGGGAGTTGGCCAATCTCTTACTGTCTCCACCTTCTCATTTTGCATCTCTATTCCTGATGGTGATATGTTGTATCCAAGGAAGGAAATGTTATTACTGTAGAATGCATTTTTCGGGCTTAGCAAATAGTTTGTGGACCCTTAGTCTGGAGAGAACCCAGCGTACATGTTTGATGTGTTCTTCTGTAGTTTTAGAATAGATCAGAATGTCTTCCAAATATACTATCATACAAACATCGAGCAGATCACGGAAAATATCATTAATGAAATGTTGAAACGTGGCTGGGGCGTTACATAGTCCAAATGGCATTACGAGGTGCTCAAATAAGCCATATCTGGTTTTAAATGCTGTGAGCCACTCATCACCCTCCTTTATGCGGATAAGGTTGTATGCCCCATGGAGGTCGAGTTTTGTGAAAATACTCACCTCTGATAGTCTATCAGCTCAGGTATGAGGGGTAGAGGGTATCTATTCTTCACTGTTCGCTTATTCAATTTGCGGTAGTCAATTATTGGGCGAAGCGAGACATCCTTATTCTTTACAAAAAACATTCCTGTTCCTGCAGGAGAAGTGGATGGCCTTATGAAGCCCTTCCTTAAGTTATATTCTAGGTAATTCTTTAAATGTTCGAGTTCTGGCTGGCTTAAGGGGTAAATATGACCAAATGGAATAGTGGCCCCAGGTATAAGTTGAATCGGGCAATCATATGGTCGGTGTGGTGGAAGACTTTCTGCCTCAGTCTTACTGAAGACATCTGTGAAGTCCAGGTATGGGGCGGGTAAAGTGGCACTCTCTGGAAAAGATTGCAGAAGGAGATGTTGAGGAAAACAAGTTTTGATACAGTATTCAGACTCTGTTCTCTGACTGCTTGTCCTAGTTGATCTACCTTCTGGGATAGATTATACACCACCTGAGGGAGATCTGCTGGTTCCATTATGTTGCTTAGTGTTATGTAATGATTTGCAACAAGTGAAGAGTTCAGTGGAACACAACTGCAGATTATGTGTAGAGAATTTTGTTTGTGTCACTCCTCTGAAGTTTGAGAACACTATGGTAAGTGAAAATGTCCCAAATATATTTCAGAATGAATGAGGTTTATAAGTAACACCAGGTGGTGTGCCTTTAGGACAGGAAGGAATGATTCCCCCTGGGAGGTCTTTTTTAATACAAGTTAGTCCATACAGTGTATTGTAACAATTCCAAGCTACAATATAATTCACAGGTGCTGAACAAGTTAACCTTCTTTGGTAAGAGATTCACAGTTGTTAAACAAATTGGAGTTTGTAATCAGCAGGGATAGGCACAGATAAAGGCTGTGGCGGACATTTTCCAAAGTACAGACCTTAGTGAAGGACACCAAGGTACATTTGAAATTAAAAACATTATTTTATAGTGCTTGGTGTTATACTGATGCAGATACCACTGATCCTATACCTAGCCTTCCTCTGGCTATACCCATGTGCCAGTGTCACTACTGTGTCATTTTATATTGCTGGGTGTTATTATACTGATGCAGATACCACTGATCCTATAACCAGCCCTCCTCTGGCTATACCCATGTGCCAGTGTCACTACTGTGTCATTATATAGTGCTGGGTGTTATTATACTGATGCAGATACCACTGATTCTTTAACCAGCCCTCCTCTGGCTATACCCATGTGCCAGTGTTACTACTGTGTCATTATTTAGTGCTGGGTGTTATACTGATGCAGATACCACTGATCCTATAACCAGCCCACCTCTGGCTATACCCATGTGCCAGTGTCACTACTGTGTCATTTTATATTGCTGGGTGTTATTATACTGATGCAGATACCACTGATCCTATAACCAGCCCTCCTCTGGCTATACCCATGTGCCAGTGTCACTACTGTGTCATTTTATATTGCTGGGTGTTATTATACTGATGCAGATACCACTGATCCTATAACCAGCCCTCCTCTGGCTATACCCATGTGCCAGTGTCCCTACTGTGTCATTATATAGTGCTGGGTGTTATTATACTGATGCAGATACCACTGATTCTTTAACCAGCCCTCCTCTGGCTATACCCATGTGCCAGTGTTACTACTGTGTCATTATTTAGCGCTGGGTGTTATACTGATGCAGATACCACTGATCCTATAACCAGCCCTCCTCTGGCTATACCCATGTGCCAGTGTTACTACTGTGTCATTATTTAGTGCTGGGTGTTATTATACTGATGCAGATACCACTGATCCTATAACCAGCCCACCTCTGGCTATACCCATGTGCCAGTGTTACTACTGTGTCATTATTTAGTGCTGGGTGTTATTATACTGATGCAGATACCACTGATCCTATAACCAGCCCACCTCTGGCTATACCCATGTGCCAGTGTTACTACTGTGTCATTATTTAGTGCTGGGTGTTATTATACTGATGCAGATACCATTGATCCTATAACCAGCCCTCCTCTGGCTATACCCATGTGCCAGTGTCACTACTGTGTCATTATTTAGTGCTGGGTGTTATTATACTGATGCAGATACCACTGATTTTATAACCAGCCCTTGTCTGGCTATACCCATGTGCCAGTGTTACTACTGTGTCTTTGTATAGAGCTGGGTGTTATTATACAGATGCAGATATACATCCAGTATTTCACTCAGGCTTTATTTATTCCATAACTTATCACCCAATATTGCTAGCAGTCTCTTGACAAGCCACTAACTTTATTTACACTACATTTTTTTTCTTTTCTATTATTTAATCAGAAAGAAAAGATATACTAAGGTTGTGGCAGACACTGCAAGGGCTAGTCACGGACACCAGTGTCCATGTACGGACACCTTGCCTATCCCTGGTAATCAGAAAGGAAACTTACAGAGTTCGGGAGCTACAAGCTGCAGAGAGTAAAAGCATGGAGGAGGAGGAGTTTTACTGTTCAGTGAACAGCTTCCTTGATTACAGGTCAGATTGATTGTCAGAGCAGGTGATGTGCTGTTGCAGTTTCAATATAGCAGAGAAAACAAAGAAATCCTTACTGACAAACTAGCAGATTATAAATATCAAAGTGAGTACCTGAATCCTCCTGATCAGAGCGAATGGGAAATCCTGGTAATCTTTGGTGCTGTTCAGAACAGCTGTTGTCCGCTCTTTAAGAAGCTGTAAGTTGATTTTAAGTGAAGGTTCTGGTAGCACTGCAGAAAGCATAAATACAGAGTTTTTCACCCTAGAACTTGTAACAAGCAAAATAGAAAAGTTAGTCTCTGGAAATGTTTTACACAAGTGTAATCCAGTGCAAGGCTCAAGTTAATGCAGCTGACAGGTTGCACAGCAACAAAACACTAAGCACAATGGGCAGGTCCCAAAGACAAACATGAGATTTAAAGGAGAAGTACTTCAATTACATAGAATCCCTGACAACTAGAGAAGTGAGGAACAGAATTAGGGAGCATTTAAAATATATTAATAATGGTAGAGAATGCTCAGATCTTGCCAGACATTTTATTCACTGTCACAATCAAGATGTTTACACTTTCTTTTGGCAAGTCATTGAACTTGTCTGCCCCAAAGCAAGGGGAGGCAACAGAGTGAATAGATTACTACATCATGAGGCCTTTTGGATCTTCCTACTACAAACCAGGAGACCAAAAGGTCTCAATATTGATGGTGATATAATTAATTTCTGGCAACGCTAGCAACCCTACCCTGCTCTACTCATGCAAATAATACTTAAGATACTGGTGTTGTCCTATATTATATTAACTTAAAATGTATTTTTATTTACACCACACAGGGGTTATAACAGAGATACTTTGTTAATAATTAGATTATGTATATATATATATATATATTATAGTTTAATTTCCTGCGTATCCCTTAGGCATATCACAACAAGATACTAGGTCAAATGAATTTAATAGTATTTACACCTCTGTAACATACTAATTTAATAGACCAGTTCATCTCAGGTTAAGCAGAAATAAAAGGTATAATTCATTTTTAATCTTTACACATAAAATAACTGAGTGACTTTTCATACAGTTATTTGTAAACAGCCATCAGCTCTACTTAAATTCATTCTGTTTGTGATTGTTCACATATTAATATCTATACGTTAGTTTAAGCACCTAAAGGAATTGCACTGTTACTAATCTTACTGGTTTTGCAATACAAGTATTAATTAGAGAGCCCTTAGCACCTTAGAGTTTAAGATCTGTTCTGTCACTTTAACTAGGTAGCGTTAATTAACTTCTCATTGGCAGCAACCAATTACCTTTTGTTTTATGGTATTTAAATATTGTGTTAACTATGGTAGCACAAGTCTATGAATAAGGCCTGATGGCCGAAACACGTAAGACATACCATTGTCTGCTGCCTTTTACCTCCTTTTTTATGTATCCGTTTGAATAAAGAATTTACATTTTATTCCTGAAGCGTTTTGGATGACTCACTGGCTTTTTCTTTGTTTTGGATATTATAACCTTGTATCCGACTTGAGTCACAACGCTGCACGCCATACTAAAGCAACTTGGTACCTGGGATATGCATAATTTCCTACAGAGCCCTACACAGAGCTTCACACAAAATGGAGGTGGAGGATGGAAGTGACGTCATCTCCAGATGGACGAAGCTGGCAAGGAAGTGAGATGCATAAGCGGAGTGCTGGAGACCGATACCCGGAATGGAAATACAAGCTTGAATAGAGACAGCTCCACGGGAAACACTGTAGCTGCAGATCAGCCTGCCTCCCGCCTGCCAGATCATTCCTGAATCGTTTTGGATGACTCACTTGCTTTTTCTTTGTTTTGGATATTATAACCTTGTATCCGGCTTGAGTCACAACGCTGCACGCCATACTAAAGCAACTTGGTACCTGGGATATGCATAATTTCCTACAGAGCCCTACACAGAGCTTCAAACAGAACGGAGGTGGAGGATGGAAGTGACGTCATCTCCTAACTGACGAAGCTGGCAAGGAAGTGAGATGCATAAGCGGAGTGCTGGAGACTGATACCCGGAATGGAAATACAAGCTTGAATAGAGACAGCTCCACGGGAAACACTGTAGCTGCAGATCAGCCTGCCTCCCGAGTTGGTGAGCACTCTAAAATAGGAAGCTTTTTACCTGTTATGGTTTTTTCAATCTGGGGGTCATTAACTTTTAAGAAAGAGGTTTATCAAGCCTATCTCCTTCCTTCCCTACTTATCTACTATCATGAGAGACTGATAAAATTTATTCCGTCACCTTACTTTTTTATTATGCTTAAGGACTAACCAAGGTTGCCTCATTATCCTCTTGGAGCCTGGACTGGATTTTCTCTTGTTTGCCACTATATACACACAACCCCGTTCCGAAAAATTTGGGACAGTATGGGAAATGCAAAAAAGCAACAAACAAAAAGAGACATTTGAAAATTAAATTCACCTTGTACTATATTTAAAACACATTATTACCACATTTGCTGTTTTACTTTGTGAATTTAATATATTTTTAAAATCTACACTTATTTCAAAGCTGATGACTGCAACAATGTTCCAAAAAAGTTAGGACAGGGGCAATTTAGGACTAATAGTTATGTGACAAGATTAAATAAGAAGGTGATGTAAAACAGGTGAGGCAGTTGTTTAATCATAGTATATAAGGAGCCTCCAAAAAAGACCTAGTACTTGAAAAGGAAGAATGGGTCGAGGCTCATCAGCAAATAATCCAACACTTTGAGAACAACATTTCCCAAAGACAAAGCAGTAGGATTTTGGGCATTTCACCTTCTACAGTGAACAATATAATTAAAAGATTCAAGGAATCCAGTCAAATCTCATTACGTAAAGGGCAAGGCTGAAAAACACTTCTCAATGAGTGTGATCTTCAATCCCTCAGATGTCACTGTCTCAAAAACCTTAATGAGTCTGTAATGGATATCCTGACATGGCTCGAGAATACTTTGGTAAACTTTTGTCAGTCAACATTATTCACCGCTGCATCCATAGATGCAAAGTAAGGCTTTACTAAGCAAAGCAGAAGCCATGCATCAAAACTGTCCTGAAGTGCTGCTGACTTCTCTAGGCTCGGTCTCATCTGAAATGGAAAGTATCATTGTGGAATCGTGTTTTGTGGTCAGACGAGTCAACATTTCAAATAGTTTTTGGAAAAATAAACAGCCGTTGTGTTCTCCAGGCCAAAGAGGAAAAGGACCATCCAAGCTGTTATCAGCATCAAGTAAAAAAGCCTGTGTCTGTCATGTGCCCATGGCATGTGTAACGTGCACATCTGTGAAGGCAACATTGATGCAGAAAGAGAAATATACATTTTGGAGCAAATTATGCTTCCACCCTGAACGTCATCTTTTCTAGGGATGTTCCTGCATTTTCCAGCAGGACAACGCCAAACCACTTTCTGCCCGGAGAGTACAGATGGTAGCAAGGCCTGCCTGCAGTCCTGGCCTGTCTCCAATTGAAAATGCGTGGCTCATTATGAAGAACAAAATAAGGCAATGAAGGTCCATATAGTTGCGAAGCTGAAGACATACATAATAGAAGAATATGGAGAAATTCCACTTGCTAAACTTAAAGGGATACTAAACCCATTTTGTTTCTTTCTTGATTCAGTTAGAGCATACAATTTTAAGCAACTATCTATTTTACTCCTATTTTCAATTTTTCTTTGCTCTCTTGCTATCTTTATTTAAAAAGCAGGAATGTAAAGCTTAGGAGCCATCCCATTTTGGTTCAGGACCTGGGTTATGCTTGCTTATTGGTGGCTAAATATAGACACCATTAAGCAAGCACTATCCAGTGTGCTACTCCTCCTTTTACATTCCCCTTGAACCCCTTAGCATGTAAACCTACGAGCCTAGCAGTTTTGTAGCTCATCTTCACAAGAGCTGATTTATATGTTATATTCTATTATATTATCATTATATTTTAATTATATATTTCTTTCCTCTTCTCATATTTTGATGATATATTTCTTTCTTATTCTCTTTCTGTTTCTTATATGCAATCATTAAATATTTTTGCTTTATGACTTCCATATGAAATTTAAGACTGCCGGAGAATATTGTCAATTGTGTTACATGGGTCAGAAAGAATGAATGAAGAGAGAAATTGCTTATACAACCATAATTAGATATTTCCTTCACACTTCATTACATTTCTTGTATACTCTTTTATTCCCAGAAAGATCTAAGCTTTTGGTCGTATTAATATATTTTTAAAAAGTCTATTGTTTGATGTAATAGCATAGTTAATTAGTCAGACCAAAAAAGTAATAACATACTTGCAAAACATTTGTAATTAGTAATATAATGATCAAAAAATCCAGAAGACACTTTTTAATAGAAGTGATATTATATTTAGGATAAAACGAGAGATAAAGGTAGATTAAATATAATTTAAATATATTTAGATCTTATTTTATAATTCATTATATATCAGCCAAGTTCTGAACATAATTCAATCACAGTGTACTCTCTACAACATACAGGCAAGCTATGAAGAGGTGGCATGATGATATTTGTCACTTTTTTCAACTAAATAACAATAAAAAAAGATAGATGCCTTATGTAGTAAGTAAATGTTAGAACCACCTAAGGAGGCTTACAGCAGTATAATATGTAAATATTATTATTGTTATCAGTTATTTGTAGAGCACCAACAGATTGTGTAGTACTATAAACATAGGCATGGTATACAGGTAATATTTATAGGGATCAGTACAGGGCCCTGCCAAGAGTTGCACTGTTGTAGTAAGCTCATATGAAGGTAATCTGCAAGAACCTGTTTCCTGTACATCAGTACATATTTGGAGAAAGACTTTACCTTTGCACCTGTTTACAAGTTTGTTTCCTGCTTTGTGCAAATCCTGCACTTCAGTTATTACCAGGAGAAAGACTTTACCTTTAAACCTGTTTACAAGATTATTTCCTGCTTTGTGCAAATTCTGCACTTCAGTTATTACCAGGACAAAGACTTTCCTTTTTAATCTGCATCTCTGCTTACTTGTTTGTTCCTTTCCACTCCTGGCGTATGTGGACATGATACCTGAATAGTATATATTTAAAATACCCTGCAAGTATTTGCTCAATCAAAGTATTTTGCTATTTAAATAAATCTGATATATTTTCAAACTATATGGCTTCTACTAATCTTCATTTAAAGCAACTGTTCCAGACAATGAGGCAATCACTAAATATCCTAAGACAGAACATGACAGCAGCCACTGGGTTTACTAAGGACACAATTCATTGTATCACGTTGAGTTATTATGTTTTTTATAACTAGATGGCATTTTGTTCCACTAAAGCTTCATAAAATACTTCTCTGATTTTGTTGGAGAGGAGGTGATCAAGTGGGTGACTACTTGCATGTCTGGTAGAACTATCCTGACCTCAGGCCTTTGTGGTCCAGGATTCAGAAATTTAAATTTGATCTCATACCTGCTCTCACCCCAGAGCTAGCCTTATTAAATTTACATGTTAAGAAAATTCCCAAACATAAAAGACATTTATTAATATATATTTTGATGGGCACTAAATTATTTATCACTAAGGATTTATTTATCACTAAGAGTTGGCAACAGCAGTCCCTCCATCCTGGAAAAGCATAATAGAATTGCTTAAATACCTGAAGATAATCAAGGCACATGTTTATAATTCCAGACTACACTCAGACATATTACTATATCTGGGAGTTGTTGGAAACTTCGGGGGAGAGAACTCTTTACTGTCACTTTAGAAATCTGGGAAGGAATAAGTAAATCAAGCGAGGCTTGATAAGCTGATTATAGAGAGGAGTCAGAGGGAATGAGAGAGGCAGAGACATTTTTTTTGTCTTCCTTCTCCTTTCTTATTTCTTCCAGATACACTGCTTGAATATGTAATATTACTTGGGTTTAATTAATACATTCTTACAATCTCTGGAATGAAAAGACATTGAGTACATATGTTCCAATTGAATTCATCGACCAACAAATACATTTTTGGTATTGTTGATAATAATATGTATTTATCACAGTATACTAGGTATCCTTTACATAAACATTTGTGATATTGCATTACTACATATACATAGTAGTGCTTATTTTGCAGTGGTATCATGCATTTTAAAAGCCCAGAACAACATTGAAGGTATCTAATATACACCTGAATAAAATGATTACAAATGAGTTGTCTCTTATATCTTTAATTGGTCTAGGTGCTGAAATATGGGATTTAAAAATTCTCCCCCAATCTGCAGACTCACTTTTCAGGATTTCCCTGCATAAGAAGGGAAGTTCTGGTTCCTATCGGCTAGATTTAGAGTTTTGTCGGTAACGACCCGCGTAGCTAACGCTGGCTTTTTTCTGGCCGCACCTTTAAAATAACTCTGGTATTGAGAGTCCACAGAATGGCTGCGTTAGGCTCCAAAAAAGGAGCGTAGAGCATATTTAACGCAACTTCAACTCTCGATACCAGAGCTGCTTACGGAAGCTGCCACGATTCCCCCATAGGAAACAATGGGGCTGTTTGAGCTGAAAAAAAACCTAACACCTGCAAAAAAGCCGCGTTCAGCTCCTAACGCAGCCCCATTGTTTCCTATGGGGAAAAACTTCCTACGTCTGCACCTAACACTCTAACATGTACCCCGAGTCTAAAGACCCCTAACCTTACACTTATTAACCCCTAATCTGCCGCCCCCGCTATCGCTGACCCCAGCATATTATTATTAACCCCTAATCTGCCGCTCCGTAAACCGCTGCTACTTACATTATCCCTATGTACCCCTAATCTGCTGTCCCTAACACCGCCGACCCCTATATTATATTTATTAACCCCTAATCTGCCCCCCACAACGTCGCCTCCACCTGCCTACACTTATTAACCCCTAATCTGCCGACCGCACCGCACCGCTATTATAATAAAGTTATTAACCCCTAATCCGCCTCACTAACCCTATAATAAATAGTATTAACCCCTAATCTGCCCTCCCTAACATCGCCGACACCTAACTTCAAACATTAACCCCTAATCTGCCAACTGGAGCTCACCGCTATTCTAATAAATGTATTAACCCCTAAAGCTAAGTCTAACCCTAACACTAACACCCCCCTAAGTTAAATATAATTTTAATCTAACGAAATTAATTAACTCTTATTAAATAAATTATTCCTATTTAAAGCTAAATACTTACCTGTAAAATAAATCCTAATATAGCTACAATATAAATTATAATTATATTATAGCTATTTTAGGATTTATATTTATTTTACAGGAAACTTTGTATTTATTTTAACCAGGTACAATAGCTATTAAATAGTTAAGAACTATTTAATAGCTAAAATAGTTAAAATAATTACAAATTTACCTGTAAAATAAATCCTAACCTAAGTTACAATTAAACCTAACACTACACTATCAATAAATAAATTAAATAAAATACCTATAAGTATCTACAATTAAACCTAACACTACACTATCAATAAATAAATTAAATACAATTCCTACAAATAAATACAATTAAATAAACTAACTAAAGTACAAAAAATAAAAAAGAACTAAGTTACAAAAAATAAAAAAATATTTACAAACATTAAAAAAATATTACAACAATTTTAAACTAATTACACCTACTCTAAGCCCCCTAATAAAATAACAAAGCCCCCAAAATAAAAAAATGCCCTACCCTATTCTAAAAAAAGTTCAAAGCTCTTTTACCTTACCAGCCCTGAAGAGGGCAATTGCGGGGCATGCCCCTAGAAATTCAGCTCTTTTGCCTGTAAAAAAAAACATACAATACCCCCTCCCCAACATTACAACCCACCACCCACATACCCCTAATCTAACCCAAACCCCCCTTAAATAAACCTAACACTAAGCCCCTGAAGATCTTCCTACCTTATCTTCACCATACCAGGTTCATCGATCGATCCAGAAGAGCTCCTCCAATGTCCTGATCCAAGCCCAAGCAGGGGGCTGAAGAGGTCCATGATCCGGCTGAAGTCATCATCCAAGCGGGAGCTGAAGAGGTCCATGATCCGGCTGAAGTCATCATCCAAGCGGGAGCTGAAGAGGTCCATGATCCGGCTGAAGTCTTCTATCAACGGCATCTTCAATCTTCTTTCTTCTGGATCCATCTTGCAGACCTCCGACGCGGAACATCCTGCTGGCCCGACGGACTACCGACGAATGAAGGCTCCTTTAAGGGACGTCATCCAAGATAGCGTCCCTCAAATTCCAATTGGCTGATAGGATTCTATCAGCCAATCGGAATTAAGGTAGGAAAATTCTGATTGGCTGATGGAATAAGCCAATCAGAATCAAGTTCAATCCGATTGGCTGATCCGATCAGCCAATCAGATTGAGCTCGCATTCTATTGGCTGTTCCGATCAGCCAATAGAATGCAAGCTCAATCTGATTGGCTGATCGGATCGGCCAATCGGATTGAACTTGATTCTGATTGGCTGATTCCATCAGCCAATCAGAATTTTCCTACCTTAATTCCGATTGGCTGATAGAATCCTATCAGCCAATCGGAATTTGAGGGACGCCATCTTGGATGACGTCCCTTAAAGGAGCCTTCATTCGTCGGTAGTCCATCGGGCCAGCAGGATGTTCCGCGTCAGAGGTCTGCAAGATGGATCCGGAAGAAAGAAGATTGAAGATGCCGTTGATAGAAGACTTCAGCCGGATCATGGACCTCTTCAGCTCCCGTTTGGATGATGACTTCAGCCGGATCATGGACCTCTTCAGCTCCCGCTTGGATGATGACTTCAGCTGGATCATGGACCTCTTCAGCTCCCGATTGGATGATGACTTCAGCCGGATCATGGACATCTTCAGCCCCCTGCTTGGGCTTGGATCAGGACATCGGAGGAGCTCTTCTGGATCGATCGGTGAACCTGGTATGGTGAAGATAAGGTAGGAAGATCTTCAGGGGCTTAGTGTTAGATTTATTTAAGGGGGGTTTGGGTTAGATTAGGGGTATGTGGGTGGTGGGTTGTAATGTTGGGGGGGGTATTGTATGTGTTTTTTTTACAGGCAAAAGAGCTGAATTCTTTGGGGCATGCCCCGCAAAGGGCCCTGTTCAGGGCTGGTAAGGTAAAAGAGCTTTGAACTTTTTTAGAATAGGGTAGGACATTTTTTTTATTTTGGGAGTCTTTGTTATTTTATTAGGGGGCTTAGAGTAGGTGTAATTAGTTTAAAATTGTTGTAATATTTTTCTGATGTTTGTAAATATTTTTTTATTTTTTGTAACTTAGTTCTTTTTTATTTTTTGTACTTTAGTTAGTTTATTTCATTGTATTTATTTGTAGATATTGTATTTAATTAATTTATTGATAGTGTAGTGTTAGGTTTAATTGTAGGTAATTGTAGGTATTTTATTTAATTAATTTATTGCTAGTGTAGTGTTAGGTTTAATTGTAACTTAGGTTAGGATTTATTTTACAGGTAATTTTGTAATTATTTTAACTATTTTAGCTATTGTACCTGGTTAAAATAAATACAAAGTTACCTGTAAAATAAATATAAATCCTAAAATAGCTATAATATAAATATAATTTATATTGTAGCTATATTAGGAATTATTTTACAGGTAAGTATTTAGCTTTAAATAGGAATAATTTATTTAATAAGAGTTAATTAATTTCGTTAGATTTAAATTATATTTAATTTAGGGGGGTTTTAGTGTTAGGGTTAGACTTAGCTTTAGGGGTTAATAAATGTATTAGAATAGCGGTGAGCTCCAGTCGGCAGATTAGGGGTTAATGTTTGAAGTTAGGTGTCGGCGATGTTAGGGAGGGCAGATTAGGGGTTAATACTATTTATTATAGGGTTAGTGAGGCGGATTAGGGGTTAATAACTTTATTATAATAGCGGTGCGGTCCGCTCGGCAGATTAGGGGTTAATATGTGTAGGCAGGTGGAGGCGACGTTGTGGGGGGCAGATTAGGGGTTAATAAATATAATATAGGGGTCGGTGGTGTTAGGGGCAGCAGATTAGGGGTACATAAGGATAACGTAAGTAGCGGCGCTTTGCGGTCGGCAGATTAGGGGTTAATAAGTGTAGGCAGGTGGAGGCGACGTTGTGGGGGCAGGTTAGGGGTTAATAAATATAATACAGGGGTCGGCGGTGTTAGGGGCAGCAGATTAGGGGTACATAAGGATAACGTAGGTGGCGGTCGGCAGATTAGGGGTTAAAAAAAATTAATCGAGTGGCGGCGATGTGGGGGGACCTTGGTTTAGGGGTACATAGGTAGTTTATGGGTGTTAGTGTACTTTAGAGCACAGTAGTTAAGAGCTTTATAAACCGGCGTTAGCCCAGAAAGCTCTTAACTACTGACTTTTTTCTGCGGCTGGAGTTTTGTCGTTAGATTTCTAACGCTCACTTCAGACACGACTCTAAATACCGGAGTTAGGAAGATCCCATTGAAAAGATAGGATACGCAATTGACGTAAGAGGATCTGCGGTATGGAAAAGTCGCGGCTGAAAAGTGAGCGTTAGACCCTTTCCTGACTGACTCCAAATACCGGCGGTAGCCTAAAACCAGCATTAGGAGCCTCTAACGCTGGTTTTCACGGCTACCGCCAAACTCCAAATCTAGGCCTATGACTTCACTAATTGTCCTTAGCCCATCATCAGGAAGAGGACTGAATTGTGAGGTAATGGGTAGAACAAGGACAGTTTATCATCCTTTACATTAAAGTTCACAAGATGACAATGCATTTTGAAATGGAGGACTATGGGTTTAGGCACCCAAAGTATTTAAATACGTAGTTAAAAATTGTTCTTTAGAATCTCTCCAATGGTAGTCCTAAGCAGCACAGTGTCAATAATTAGCTGCTAATTTTTTAAGACACTATTGATTGGCTCATTGTCTCTGTCCTTCTTACGGGCCTCTGTGCACTGTGGTTCCTAAGTGTGAGTTTAACCCATTTATAAGGATCAAACTAAAAGTTATTTAAGAGCATTTGTATAAAAATCTACAAATTTTCTTTCTGCATTCAAAACAAGACTTCACTTGTTTGCAACTTGTTTTCCAGAGTTAATATTCATTTTGTTTTTTTCATCATACAATCTTTTAGAAACTGGTTTTAAAATAATTTAATTATCTCTGCCATAATATAGGAATAAATAACATAACACATTATTTTATTAGCAATGTTTCTCCCTTTGAACTTAATTTGATTTTTATTTTTTTTATTTTGGTTTCATTTTGTTTAATGAAGAGAAATAATGTTAGTTTTAATTTTTCTCTAAAAGACGGTTGGAAATAAAGCAACTTATTTTTTTAGTAAAATACAAACATTATTTATAAATATGTTTTTAATTGTGATAAGGTGCCAAATGTATGTATGCTGTGTAGTAATATAAACTGTGTTATACCACACACAGCACTTATTTTTTTACTTCACTTAGTCTAAAGAGTAGATTGAGAACAATTAATTCTGCTACTGGGTCATTAAAATGTAATTACTTTTGATTGTTTGATACAATCAATCTTGTTTGCTTACTGTTGTCACTTGCAAGCTATTTTGTTGTAGTCGTATTAGATCGAATAGCGAGAAAAAAAAAAGCTGTACTTTAATCAACTGTATAAATTATTTTTTTTACCCTGTAAAAAAGAAGGCTTCTATAAAAAACCTTGAATAAGGATAGAATTTGTCAACATTTATTTTGGGTTGCATATTTCTTTGACCATGCTTAATAAAAGGAAAAAGATCATAATAAGCACTAATGGGGTGTCCTTAAAGGGACAGTCTATACCAGAATTTTTATAGTTTTAAAAGATAGATAATCCCTTTATTACCCATTTCCCAGTTTTGCATAACAAACACAGTTATAATAATATACTTTTAACCTCTGTGATTATCTTGTATCTAAGCCTCTGCAAACTGCCCCTTTTTTCAGTTCTTTTGACAGACTTGCAGTCTAGCCAATCAGTGCCTGCTCCCATATTACTTCACGTGCACGAGCACAGTGTTATCTATATGAGATATGTGAACTAACACCCTCTAGTGGTGAAAAACTGTTAAAATGCAATCTGAAAGAGGTGGGCTTCAAGGTCTAAGAAATTAGCATATGAACCTCCTAGGTTAAGCTTTCAACTAAGAATACCAAGAAAACAAAGCAAAATTGGTGATAAAAGAAAATTGGAAAATTGTTTAAAATGACATGCTCTATCTGAATCATGAAAGTTTATTTTGGCCTAGACTGTTAGTGTTTTTCTAATTACATTTATTGTTTGAACTATATAATACTAATAGGGAATTACTTGTTTTTCTATACTATGCTATATGCTATGCATATCAATTAATGTCCCTTTAAATTTACAGAATTTTGCTTTTTATCATAGTTTGAATACCTAGGTCATTTAAGAGGGCAGTTATCTTTTATTTATTATTTGTACTTTTTGTTCTTAGCTGTCCTTTCTCTTGGCCAGAGATAAAAGCAGGTGACTATGCTTATTAAGGGCATTGTCCAGAACAAGTTAAAACCATTATTTTAAGCTTTTTTTCCACCCAACAAATCTGCTGTTACAATTTACTCATCTTATAATTAACATTCAGGGCTTATGGGTATTTAACTATAAGCGCTTTAACATATTTCCTCATGTGGAAGCAAAGCAATAGTTCCCCCATATACCAAGTGTTTTACATTGTGCTGCAATGGTGTTTCTTCTGAATTAAAAGTTGAGTACCCTTCTGCTGCTCCTGGCATCACGAGTGTGCATGAAATTTGTAACTTTGCAGACCCCAACTCTACTTCACTGTCTCTGAGCTGTTCCTCTTTTTTACTATTCCATCTCTAGCTCATGAAGCAAGTCTAGCAATACATTTATGGAGAAGTAGAGCCAAGCAGGTAGTTTTATCACACACTGTATCCTGTAAAATGTAAAGCCCCTCCTATAGAGACTGCACTTGCATCAGATCAGTCTATATTGTGCAGGAGCTCATTACTGCTGCCATGTGACTATCACATGATTGTCTTCTAGCTGCTGACTTACTCCATTTGACTAACAGATCGTCTTGTCTTATATACAAGTCTCTGATAGTCAGTCCTGCTTTCACATTGCTGACCTGGATTGTTCCAAATTACAAGACTGTCAAGTTCAATTTCTGCTTCTACATTGTTGATGCTGTCTGTTCCAGAATAAAATAATTATCATGTTTCTGATTTCTTGATGTTTAAAGAGACAGTCAACACCAGAATTGTTGATGTTTTAAAAGATAGATAAATCCCTTAATTTCCCATTCCCCAGTTTTGCATAACATCACAGTTATAATAATACACGTTTTACCTCTGTAATTACCTTGTATCTAGGCCTCTGCAAACTGTCAGTTCTTTTGACAGACTTGCATTTAAGCCAATCAGTGTTCACTCCTCGGTAAATTCACGTGCATGAGCTCAATTTTATCTATATTAAACACATGAACTAACACCCTCTAGTGGTGAAAAACTGCCAAAATGTATTTAGATTAGAGACGGCCTTCAAGTTCTAAGAAATTAGCATATGAACCTCCTAGGTTTAGCTTTCAACTAAGAATACAAAGAGAACAAAGCAAAATTGATGATAAAAGTAAATAGGAAAGTTGTTTAAAATTACATGCCCTATTTGAATCGTGAAAGTTTTTTTTGGACTTGACTGTCCCTTTAACTGACCAGTTACAGATTATGAGACTGCTTCTGTTACATATCTGGCTATAATCCCTTCTCTTTCTCTAAAAATTCTAACCCTGCATCAAATTCCAGTATTCTGTTTATCAGGCTCTGCACATGCTAGCAAACAGAACCTTTCACCTGGTACATTGATTTGTCTCAGATTTAAAGGATTGAATAAGATTGCAAATCTGACCTTCAAATATTAGTTTGTATTTTTATTGCATTTAAAATGACAACCATTTGAAAAACTGCATTTGATGGATGTACACACTAAACCAAGGAAGCACAATCTAATAAATGTAAACGATCATCTTAAGTATTCTCAGAAAATAATGCTCAGAACAGCTGTTGGAATTTCCAATTTCCATCACATATATATGAATATTTTATTATATAGGTTGTTCAAGACAAAGTAGACTATTATAGTACAAATATGACAAAGAAACTCTAAAAATAAACTTGTACAGTCAATGAAACCATAAAAAAATAATCACAGATGCGGATTGTGTCAGATTGAAATAATGTCAGTGAATGCTGCAGGAAAGAAAAATGTATGGTTACGCTTTATCAAATCCTCTTTTTCCCTCTGTCTCTTTTTCTCTTTTTTTTTTCTCTCTCACTTTCATCATTTCATTACTTCATTTGATTTATTTTACCTGCTTTTCCTGTTATTTAGCTTCAGAATCTTGTGCTTTTAGCCCACTGCCCCATTGCAGCTGGAGTACATTCTATTTTTTTTTATTTATTTTTTTATTTACTGTCTATGCCCCAGAATCAGACTTCAAATGCATAAAATGTGAGAACCCCTTAGACATCAATAGGTCTAACTACATGGATGTAACAGCGATCATATTTGTTTATCTAATATAGGTTAATTTATATGTAAGTCTTGATTTAGAAGCAAAAATACGTCATTTAAAAAAAGAAATATATGGTGGATTTGAATACTTTGTCTCTATGTGTTATACATATTATGCTAGTTAAATGAAGTCTAGCTCCAAAATTGGAAATTATTCGGCTTAAAACATGCACTGCTTCAGTTTTCTTGACTGTTTTCAGACAGTGATTATAATTGTTACATTTTTACACATGAACGTTAGCACCTAATTGTTAACAGATTGTTAGATTTGCAGAAATTAAATATTCATATACAAGTTTTGTTTATTTTTACCATTTACTTCTCATATAGGATTACAGTTCTTTTTTTAGCGGGATGTCTGTAACAAATGCAGATGTGGCAACAGTTTATTTTCACTTTACCAGCTGTATTATAGTATTAAAATCAAACATAAGTTACAATTATTTCATATATATCAAACAGTAATACATTTATTGAAGTGCTTAATAGTTTATAATTTCAATATTGAAGAAAGGATTTTTTATATTATCTATGTTAACAACGAAAACTTAATCTTACGAAATGTTCTAAAGAAAAGGATTTGTCCATTCCATCTACACTGTCAGAAAAAAGGGTACGGTTGGGGTCCGTTTGTGAACACTTAGGGTACAACTGCTGTGGTTGTACCCTCAATGGATCATAATTACACCTTATGGAACTAATATGTACCATTTAGCAGTAAATAAGGTACAAATATGTTCTGTCAAAGGGTCCATGTCTGTACCATTTAATCCCCCCAAAAAGGTACAATCACTTGTGTGACTAAAAGGTTGAGGGGGATGGGTGGTTCAAGGCTGCCAAACCCTGCAAGTCTATATCATTTGTACAGCTCAAATATTCATATTCACATAACTGTCAGTCACCCAAAATGAATGCAACATACATTTTGTACAGCAAAATAATTATGTTTAATTGTTGTTGGTAATATGCAAGAAGTGGGCAAAGCAAAAAAAATACTTTAGGGACAGTCTACACCAGAATTGTTATTGTTTAAAAAGATGGATAATCCCTTTATTACCCATTCCCCAGTTTTGCATAACCAACACAGTTATATTAATATATGTTTTACCTCTGTGATTACCTTGTATTTAAGCCTCTACAGACTGGCCCCTTATCTCAGTGCTTTTGACAGGCATGCAGTTTAACCAATCAGTGCAGACTCCTAAATAACTACATGGGAGTAAGCATATTGTTATCTATATGACACACATGAACTAGTACTGTCTAAACGTGAAAAACTTTTAAATTGCTCTGAGCTAAGATGCAGTTTTCAATGGTTTAGAAATCAGTTTGAGCCTACCTAGGTTTAGCTTTTGAAAAATACCACTAAAGGAACAAAGCAAATTTAGTGATAAAAGTCAATTGGAAAGTTGTTTAAATGTGCCCTAGCTGAATCATGAAAGTTTAATTTTGACTAGACTGTCCCTTTAATAACTCATATATTCAATAATACCGTGTTTCTGGTTCTAAATAGCAAACAAGCACTTAACATTTAATGTTTATATTTCTAGCATCAAGATGTTAACTCTTAAAATTAAAGCAAATGTATTAACTAAAATTACAAAGAAAAAAAAAGTTTTAAACGCTATAAAATAAAACAGAGCTGTTTAAGAACCAGTTTTAAAAAAAATAAAATAAAATTGTAACCGTTCCCCAGTCATATACATGGACATTGTGTAACACACTATAGCGCCATCTGTTGGTTGAAAGTCCCTTGACATGTGTAACACAGCTCCATCTATTGGTAAGAAGGTTCATCACCAAAATGTGTACAGTACTGGGGAAATATACATTTGCATATATTTTTCATAAAGTGACAATTCAATGTATGGTTGTGAGTTTTATCGTTTATCCCTCCCCCGAATCCCCCTTTTCGTTAGAGTTATATTTTATTATTATGTTGTTTTCTATATATTTATGTTTTATGTGGCATGTCACCCTAAATTAAATGGGGTATTTTTAGAGTCTAGTACAGAGTGATAGAAAATACATTGCATAGTTCTTTTTGGAACTGGTTGTTTAGCCTGGCTGAATCAGGTGGTTCTGCAGCAGTCTTTGGAATTGCTACATGGCTACAGTCTGTATACAAACTTTTTTAAAGATGCAGTGTGGCTATTATAATACAGCCTGTAAAAGTACACATTAATTGAATGCATATTATATGTTATATAAAAAAAATAACATAACAGCATTTGTAATATGCTGTGTTGAGTACAAATTTGCCATCATGAGGTACAAAGGGCTTGTCACTTTATTAGTTGTACTAGGTGTGCTGGAGCTAGTAAACATGAAAAACATGAACTAGCTAGGGGTTTGTAGAGTGTCACATTTGACTGCATGTTAGAAACATGGCTAAGTCAAAAGAATGGTCCAAAAAGTTAAGAGAAGAGATTATCACCCTTCCCAAACAAGAAACAGGATACAAAAAGATAGCGAGGCACTAAATGTTCCTAGAGATACCGTTGGAAGCATAGTTTGCAAGTTCAAAGTTAAAGGAACAGTGGTTATACTACCTGGACAGGGAAGCTGTCAACGGCTGCAACCAGATTTCTTAAAAGAGGGTAGATTGAGATAAACCCTCGAGTGACTGCAAAAGACCTGCAGCAAGACTTTGTGGCAACAGGCACTGATGTTTCAGTTTGTACAGCAAGGTGTGTACTAAATGCAGAAGGTTTCCATGCCAAAACTCCAAGACACACACCATTACTGACCAAAAAGCAGAAGAAAAGTTGGCTCCAATATGCTCAAAATCATATAAATAAACCACAGAAGTTTGAGAATTCTGTTCTGTGGAGCAATGAAACAGAACTGGAAATTTTCAGCTTGATTGATCAGCAGCATGTCTAGAGGAAGAATGCAGCATATGCCGAAAAGAACACTCTGCCTACAGTTAAGCATGGTGGTGGTTATGTGATACTCTGGGGCTGATTTGCATCTTCTGGCACTGGAAACCTGCAGTGTTTGGAAGGCAATATAGATTAATTGAAGTATCAGAAAATCTTAGGAGAAAACGTCATGCCGTCTGTGAGGATGCTGAAGCTTGGAAGTTATTTGTCCTTCCAACAGGACAATGATGCCAAACATAGCTCAAATTCCACCAAAGCTTAGTTGCAGAAAAAGTCCTGGAAGATTCTACAGTGGTCATCACAGTAACCTGACTTGAACCCCATAGAAAATATCTGGTGGGATTTGAAGAATGCGGTTACAGCACTCAAACCCAATAATATTACTGAACTGGAGGATATTGCTTATAAAGAATTAACTAAGATTCCTCAGGAATGCTGCCAGAAGCTGGTGTCTGGCTATGCATCTCGTTTGTAGAAGGTCATAGTACCAAAAGGGTGCTCTGCTAAGTGCTAAAGATGCTTGCCATGAAGAGGTTGAATAATTTTGAGACTGCAGAATTCCTTAAAAGTCGCATTTTCAGTTGAATTTGGGGAAACCACTAGAAGCATTCATTATGTTGAGCTATTTCAATTGTGTTTGTTTGATTTGTTCATTGTAAAAAGCAGAAAGTCTGTACATTTTGACAATAAACCTGATATGCAATGGGGGGGGGGGGGGTGTGAATGATTTTGATTACAACTGTATGTCAGCCATTGCTGGGTCAGAGACCTTGGAGGTGTACAGACAGGTTTCCTGTCTGAGAAACTTGTCCCAGTGGACCTTAATAAATGGGGCCCAAACTCTAATAATAAACTTGTTTTTTTTTATATATTAACCTCTTTAAATATATTTTTAAAACTGAGAAATAAAGCTTAGGCAGTATTACATTTTTTTTATTTTAATGACAAGATTAAAGGGAAAGTAAAGTCCAAATTAAACTTTCATGATTCAGATAGGGCATGCCATTTTAAACAATTTTCTCATTTACTTTTATCATCAAATTTGCTGTTCTCGTAGTATTCTTTGATGAAAGCTAAACCTAGGTAGGCTCATATACTAATTTCTAAGCCCTTGAAGGCTGCTTATTATTTCAGTTTTTTACAGCTAGAGGACATTAGTTTAGGTATGTAATATAGATAACATTGTGCTCACTCCTGTGTAGTTATGTGTTAGTCATCACTGATTGACTAAAATGCAAGTCTCAAAAAAACTGAGAAAAAGGGTAAGTCTGCAAAGGCTTAGATACAAGGTAATCACAGAGGTAAAAATTGTATTAATATAACAGTGTTAGTGTTAGTTATGCAAAACTTAGGAATGAGTAATAAACGGCTAGATTTGGAGTTTTGTCGGTAACGACCCGAAAAACTAACGCCGGCTTTTTTCTGGCCGCACCATAAAAATAACTCTGGTATTGAGAGTCCACATAAAGGCTGCGTTAGGCTCCAAAAAAGGAGCGTAGAGCATTTTTAACGCAGCTTCAACTCTCGATACCAGAGTTGCTTACGCAAGCGGCCAGACTCAAAAACGTGCTCGTGCACGATTCTCCCATAGGAAACAATGGGGCTGCTTGAGCTGAAAAAAAACCTAACACCTGCAAAAAAGCCGCGTTCAGCTCCTAACGCAGCCCCATTGTTTGCTATGCGGTAACCCTTCCTACGTCTGCACCTAACACTCTAACATGTACCCCGAGTCTAAACACCCCTAACCTTACACTTATTAACCCCTAATCTGCCGCCCCCGCTATCGCTGACCCCTGTATATTATTATTAACCCCTAATCTGCCGCTCCGTAAACCGCCACTACTTACATTATCCATATGTACCCCTAATCTGCTGCCCTAACATCGCCGACCCCTATATTATATTTATTAACCCCTAATCTGCCCCCACAACGTCGCCTCCACCTGCCTACACTTATTAACCCCTAATCTGCCGACCGGACCTGAGCGCTACTATAATAAAGTTATTAACCCCTAATCCGCCTCACTAACCCTATAATAAATAGTATTAACCCCTAATCTGCCCTCCCTAACATCGCCGACACCTAACTTCAATTATTAACCCCTAATCTGCCGACCGGAGCTCACTGCTATTCTAATAAATGTATTAACCCCTAAAGCTAAGTCTAACCCTAACACTAACACCCCCCTAAGTTAAATATAATTTACATCTAACGAAATTAATTAACTCTTATTAAATAAATTATTCCAATTTAAAGCTAAATACTTACCTGTAAAATAAATCCTAATATAGCTACAATATAAATTATAATTATATTATAGCTATTTTAGGATTTATATTTATTTTACAGGTAACTTTGTATTTATTTTAACCAGGTACAATAGCTATTAAATAGTTAAGAACTATTTAATAGCTAAAATAGTTAAAATAATTACAAATTTACCTGTAAAATAAATCCTAACCTAAGTTACAATTAAACCTAACACTACACTATCAATAAATTAATTAAATAAACTACCTACAATTACCTACAATTAACCTAACACTACACTATCAATAAATTAATGAAATACAATTCCTACAAATAAATAAAATTAAATAAACTAGCTAAAGTACAAAAAATAAAAAAGAACTAAGTTACAAAAAATAAAAAAATATTTACAAACATAAGAAAAATATTACAACAATTTTAAACTAATTACACCTACTCTAAGCCCCCTAATAAAATAACAAAGACCCCCAAAATAACAAATTGCCCTACCCTATTCTAAATTACTACATTTCAAAGCTCTTTTACCTTACCAGCCCTGAACAGGGCCCTTTGCGGGGCATGCCCCAAGAAATTCAGCTCTTTTGCCTGTAAAAGAAAACATACAATACCCCCCCCAACATTACAACCCACCACCCACATACCCCTAATCTAACCCAAAACCCCTTAAATAAACCTAACACTAAGCCCCTGAAGATCTTCCTACCTTGTCTTCACCCTACCAGGTTCACCGATCCGTCCTGAAGAGCTCCTCCGATGTCCTAATCCAAGCCCAAGTGGGGGGCTGAAGAGGTCCATGATCCGGCTGAAGTCTTCATCCAAGCGGGAGCTGAAGAGGTCCATGATCCGGCTGAAGTCTTCATCCAAGCGGGAGCTGAAGAGGTCCATGATCCGGATGAAGTCTTCTATCAACGGCATCTTCAATCTTCTTTCTTCCGGATCCATCTTGCAGACCTCCGTCGCGGAACATCCTCTTCTCCCGACGCCTACTAGCCGAATGACGGTTCCTTTAAGGGACGTCATCCAAGATGGCGTCCCTCGAATTCCGATTGGCTGATAGGATTCTATCAGCCAATCGGAATTAAGGTAGGAATATTCTGATTGGCTGATGGAATCAGCCAATCAGAATCAAGTTCAATCCGATTGGCTGATTCGATCAGCCAAACAGATTGAGCTTGCATTCTATTGGCTGTTCCGATCAGCCAATAGAATGCAAGCTCAATCTGATTGGCTGATTGGATCAGCCAATCGGATTGATCTTGATTCTGATTGGCTGATTCCATCAGCCAATCAGAATATTCCTACCTTAATTCCGATTGGCTGATAGAATCCTATCAGCCAATCGGAATTCGAGGGACGCCATCTTGGATGACGTCGCTTAAAGGAACCGTCATTCGGCTAGTAGGCGTCGGGAGAAGAGGATGTTCGGCGTCGGAGGTCTGCAAGATGGATCCGGAAGAAAGAAGATTGAAGATGCCGTTGATAGAAGACTTCATCCGGATCATGGACCTCTTCAGCTCCCGCTTGGATGAAGACTTCAGCCGGATCATGGACCTCTTCAGCTCCCACTTGGATGAAGACTTCAGCCGGATCATGGACCTCTTCAGCCCCCCGCTTGGGCTTGGATTAGGACATCGGAGGAGCTCTTCAGGACGGATCGGTGAACCTGGTAGGGTGAAGACAAGGTAGGAAGATCTTCAGGGGCTTAGTGTTAGGTTTATTTAAGGGGGGTTTGGGTTAGATTAGGGGTATGTGGGTGGTGGGTTGTAATGTTGGGGGGGGGGGTATTGTATGTTTTTTTTTACAGGCAAAAGAGCTGAATTTCTTGGGGCATGCCCCGCAAAGGGCCCTGTTCAGGGCTGGTAAGGTAAAAGAGCTTTGAAATGTAGTAATTTAGAATAGGGTAGGGCATTTTGTTATTTTGGGGGTCTTTGTTATTTTATTAGGGGGCTTCGAGTAGGTGTAATTAGTTTAAAATTGTTGTAATATTTTTCTTATGTTTGTAAATATTTTTTTATTTTTTGTAACTTAATTCTTTTTTATTTTTTGTACTTTAGCTAGTTTATTTAATTGTATTTATTTGTAGGAATTGTATTTAATTAATTTATTGATAGTGTAGTGTTAGGTTAATTGTAGGTATTTTATTTAATTAATTTAATGATAGTGTAGTGTTAGGTTTAATTGTAACTTAGGTTAGGATTTATTTTACAGGTAATTTTGTTATTATTTTAACTAGGTAACTATTAAATAGTTCTTAACTATTTAATAGCTATTGTACCTGGTTAAAATAATTACAAAGTTACCTGTAAAATAAATATTAATCCTAAAATAGATACAATATAATTATAATTTATATTGTAGCTATATTAGGGTTTATTTTACAGGTAAGTATTTAGCTTTGAATCGAATATATAGAGGCGCTGATCTTGAATCTCGTGTATATGGACGTACACACTGAAGAAAGAAAAACTTGGCTTGTGATTTGCAGAAGTTAACAACAAATTAATGTGCAGTATACTCACTCCGAAAAATTCAGAGTTCAGCTTCTTCGAAAGGTTTTTCTGTCTCAACTTTCCCAATTTCCACACTGTGTTTGTGTCTGTGGATAATGAAAATTGCACTGCAGGTAATTGAATCTTTTGCTTGATAAAAAGTGCAATATACTCACTCTGATAAATTTCGGAATCCGGCTCCTCAGAACGTATTGTGTAATTTGAAATTACTTCCAAAGAGGCAGCAAAAATACTTGTTGTGGTAAAAAACAAATATTTATTAAAATTTTTTTTATGTTTTATCAAGCAAAAGATTCAATTACCTGCAGTGCAATTTTCATTATCCACAGACACAAACACAGTGTGGAAATTGGGAAAGTTGAGACAGAAAAACCTTTCGAAGAAGCTGAACTCTGAATTTTTCGGAGTGAGTATACTGCACATTAATTTGTTGTTAACTTCTGCAAATCACAAGCCAAGTTTTTCTTTCTTCAGTGTGTACGTCCATATACACGAGATTCAAGATCAGCGCCTCTATATATTCGATTCACTTTCTACTCACAGTCCGGTTGGGAGAGACTGTTAGAGAGCAGCGGTCATTTAAGAGGGGAGTATTGTACTCTATTCTAGTCACCCTGTACATTGTGTTGTTTAACATCTGACATATTTGTATAGTTTTAGATTATTTAAGTATTTAGCTTTAAATAGGAATAATTTATTTAATAAGAGTTAATTAATTTCGTTAGATTTAAATTATATTTAACTTAGGGGGTTGTTAGTGTTAGGGTTAGACTTAGCTTTAGGGGTTAATACATTTATTAGAATAGCGGTGAGCTCCAGTCGGCAGATTAGAGGTTAATAATTGAAGTTAGGTGTCGGTGATGTTAGGAAGGGCAGATTAGGGGTTAATACTATTTATTATAGGGTTAGTGAGGCGGATTAGGGGTTAATAACTTTATTATAGTAGCGGTGCGGTCCGCTCGGCAGATTAGGGGTTAATAAGTGTAGGCAGGTGGAGGCGACGTTGAGGGGGGCAGATTAGGGGTTAATAAATATAATATAGGGGTCGGCGGTGTTAGGGGCAGCAGATTAGGGGTACATAGCTATAATGTAGGTGGCGGCGCTTTGCGGTCGGCAGATTAGGGGTTAATTATTGTAGGTAGCTGGCGGCGACGTTGTGGGGGGCAGATTAGGGGTTAATAAATATAATACGGGGGTCGGCGGTGTTAGGGGCAGCAGATTAGGGGTACATAAGTATAACGTAGGTGGCGGTCGGCAGATTAGGGGTTAAAAAAATTATTCGAGTGTCGGCGATGTGGGGGGACCTCGGTTTAGGGGTACATAGGTAGTTTATGGGTGTTAGTGTACTTTAGAGCACAGTAGTTAAGAGCTTTATGAACCGGCGTTAGCCCAGAAAGCTCTTAACTACTGACTTTTTTCCTGCGGCTGGAGTTTTGTCGTTAGATGTCTAACGCTCACTTCAGAAACGACTCTAAATACCGGAGTTAGAAAGATCCCATTGAAAAGATAGGATACGCAATTTACGTAAGGGGATCTGCGGTATGGAAAAGTCGCGGCTGAAAAGTGAGCGTTAGACCCTATTTTGAGTGACTCCAAATACCGGCGGTAGCCTAAAACTAGCGTTAGGAGCCTCTAACGCTGGTTTTCACGGCTAACGCCAAACTCCAAATCTAGGTCAAAGGGTTTATCTATCTTTTTAACCCCTTAATGACCGCAGCACTTTTCCATTTTCTGTCCGTTTGGGACCAAGGCTATTTTTACATTTTTGCGGTGTTTGTATTTAGCTGTAATTTTCCTCTTACTCATTTACTGTACCCATACATATTATATACCGTTTTTCTCGCCATTAAATGGAATTTCAAAAGATACCATTATTTTCATCATATCTTATAATTTACTATAAAAAACATTATAAAATATGAAGAAAAAATGGAAAAAACACACTTTTTCTAACTTTGACCCCCAAAATCTGTTACACATCTACAACCACCAAAAAACACGCATGCTAAATAGTTTCTAAATTTTGTCCTGAGTTTAGAAATACCCAATGTTTATATCTTCTTTGCTTTTTTTGCAAGTTATAGGGCCATAAATACAAGTAGCACTTTGCTATTTCCAAACCACTTTTTTTCAAAATTAGCGCTAGTTACATTGGGACACTAATATCTTTCAGGAATCCCTGAATATCCATTGACATGTATATATTTTTTTTTTCAAAGACATCCCAAAGTATTGATCTAGGCCCATTTTGGTATATTTGTTCCGATCAGCCAATAGAATGCGAGCTCAATCTGATTGGCTGATTGGATCGGCCAATCGGATTGAACTAGATTCTGATTGGCTGATTCCATCAGCCAATCAGAAAATTCCTACCTTAATTCCGATTGGCTGATAGAATCCTATCAGCCAATCGGAATTCGAGGGACGCCATCATGGATGACGTCCCTTAAAGGAACAGTCATTCGTCGTTCAGTCGTCGGTCCGGATGGATGTTCCGCGCTGGAGGTCTTCAGGATCCTGCCGCTTCGCTCCGGATGGAAGAAGATCGAAGATGCCGCTTGGAGAAGATGTTTGCCGGTCCGGATGTCCTCTTCTTGCCGGATAGGAGGAAGACTTTGGAGCCTCTTCTGGACCTCTTCAGCACCGGATTATGGATCGCCAACCCCCGCTTGGGTTGGATGAAGATCTTGGAGCCAGGACGGATCGGTGATACCTGGATGGTGAAGACAAGGTAGGAAGATCTTCAGGGGATTAGTGTTAGGTTTATTTAAGGGGGGTTTGGGTTAGATTAGGGGTATGTGGGTGGTGGGTTGTAATGTTGGGGGGGGGTATGGTATGTTTTTTTTTTACAGGCAAAAGAGCTGAAATTCTTGGGGCATGCCCCGCAAAGGGCCCTGTTCAGGGCTGGTAAGGTAAAAGAGCTTGTAACTTTTTTAATTTAGAATAGGGTAGGGAATTTTTTATTTTGGGGGGCTTTGTTATTTTATTAGGGGGCTTAGAGTAGGTGTAATTAGTTTAAAATTGTTGTAATATTTTTCTTATGTTTGTAAATATTTTTTTATTTTCTGTAACTTAGTTCTTTTTTATTTTTTGTACTTTAGCTAGTTTATTTAATTGTATTTATTTGTAGGAATTGTGTTTAATTAATTTATTGATAGTGTAGTGTTAGGTTAATTGTAGGTAATTGTAGGTAGTTTATTTAATTATTTTATTGATAGGGTAGTGTTAGGTTTAATTATATCTTAGGTTAGGATTTATTTTACAGGTAAATTTGTTATTATTTTAACTAGGTAACTATTAAATAGTTCTTAACTATTTAATAGCTATTGTACCTGGTTAAAATAATTACAAAGTTGCCTGTAAAATAAATATTAATCCTAAAATAGCTATAATATAATTATAATTTATATTGTAGCTATATTAGGGTTTATTTTACAGGTAAGTATTTAGCTTTAAATAGGAATCATTTATTTAATAAGAGTTAATTTATTTCGTTAGATAAAAATTATATTTAACTTAGGGGGGTGTTAGTGTTAGGGTTAGACTTAGCTTTAGGGGTTAATCCATTTATTAGAATAGCGGTGAGCTCCGATCGGAAGATTAGGGGTTAATAATTGAAGGTAGGTGTCGGCGATGTTAGGGAGGGCAGATTAGGGGTTAATACTATTTATGATAGGGTTAGTGAGGCGGATTAGGGGTTAATAACTTTATTATAGTAGCGCTCAGGTCCGCTCGGCAGATTAGGAGTTAATAAGTGTAGGCAGGTGTCGGCGACGTTGTGGGGGGCAGATTAGGGGTTAATAAATATAATATAGGGGTCGGCGGTGTTAGGGGTAGCAGATTAGGGGTACATAGGGATAACGTAGGTGGCGGCACTTTGCGGTCGGAAGATTAGGGGTTAATTATTTTAAGTAGCTGGCGGCGATGTTGTGGGGGGCAGGTTAGGGGTTAATAAATATAATACAGTTGTCGGCGGGGTTAGGGGCAGCAGATTAGGGGTACATAAATATAACGTAGGTGGCGGTCGGCAGATTAGGGGTTAAAAATTTTAATCGAGTGTCGGCGATGTGGGGGGGCCTCGGTTTAGGGGTACATAGGTAGTTTATGGGTGTTAGTGTACTTTAGGGTACAGTAGTTAAGAGCTTTATGAACCGGCGTTAGCCAGAAAGCTCTTAACTCCTGCTATTTTCAGGCGGCTGGAATCTTGTCGTTAGAGCTCTAACGCTCACTTCAGAAACGACTCTAAATACCAGCGTTAGAAAGATCCCATTGAAAAGATAGGCTACGCAAATGGCGTAGGGGGATCTGCGGTATGGAAAAGTCGAGGCTGAAAAGTGAGCGTTAGACCCTTTAATCACTGACTCCAAATACCAGCGGACGGCCAAAACCAGCGTTAGGAGCCTCTAACGCTGGTTTTGACGTCTACCGCCGAACTCCAAATCTAGGCCATAGACTGCTATAGACACATGCACATTCCTAAGCTCCTATCAGCCTACCTAGGTTTAGTCTAACTAAGAATATCAAGAAAACAAAGCAAATTTGATAATAAAAGTAAATTGGAAAGTTGTTTAAAATTGCATGTTCTATCTGAATCTTGAAAGTTTCATTCTGATGACTTTAATGTCCCTTTAAAATGACATGCTCTAACAAATTGAAGCATATAATTGTTTGACTATAATGACTGTTTAAGCATTTTGGGGAAAAAATATAAATATAAAAGTATATTTTTTTCTACAAATAATGAGGCATTTTGTATTATAATGTTTTACTAGTATTTTATATGCTTTATTTTTATATTACCTTCTTTTTACTACTTTAATTGAAAAATATAAAGTGAAATATAAAATATTTTACCCTGTGTCATATTACAGTTCAGATTTTTTATGTAAGTATGCATTTGCATTATTGTATATAATTAATAAATGAAAATCTTGGGTATAAATATTTTCCTATTTACTATCGTTTAATGTTGTTATTAGTCATAATATGAATAAAAATAGTTTTAAGCACAATGAAAGCATTTACCTTGTATAAAAGATGAGAATATATATGGGATATAAATGTTATATAAGCAAACAGGGTTTTTTTTTTTTTTTTTAAGCAATTCCGTGTAGGCTGCAATATGACCAAGACACCTGCTATGACCAGGGAAAGACTGGCAACTTTTGGCCCAGGGGGCAAGCACGACAATGTTCCACATAATGCAACAACTAAGATTTTAATCCACTCTCTCATCCTTTCCTGCCTCAACTACTGCAACTCCGTCCTCTCTGGTCTACCTAGCTGCCACATAGCTCTTTTACAATCCATTATGAATGCCTTTGCCAGACTCATCTTCCTTACTCGTCGCTCTTCATCTGCTGCGCTTCTCTGCCAATACCTCCACTGGCTTCCTCTTGCCTCTAGGATTAAACACAAAATCCTCACTCTGACATACAAAGCACTCAACTGCACTGCTCCCCCCTTGTCTCCAGATACTCTCCCTCCCGTCCCCTTCCATCAGCTCAGGATCTCCTCCTCTCCTCCTCTCTTGTTACTTCCTCACATTCCCATTTACAGGACTTCTCCAGACTGGCCCCCATCTTGTAGAACTCCCTGCCTCGCTCCACAAGACTCTCCCCTAGTTTTAACAGCTTCAAGCGCTCCCTAAAAACTCTACTATTCAAGGATGCTTACAACCAACACTAACCTTTCCTAATTCCATTGCTTTCCCCTTGAACCCCTTAGAATGTAAGCCTATGAGCCCAGATATTTGCAGATCGCCTTCATAAGAGCCAGCTACAACAGTGAAACTCTCGGTAGGGCCCTCTACCCACTTGATCCCTGCAAAAGCTATCCTGTATACCGACTATGTTCACAGCGCTGCGGAATCTGTTGGCACTCTACAAATACCTGATAATAATAATAATAAAAAAAAAAGAAGCATGATCCTGAATCTCATCTGCCAGCCCTTTAGCCATATCAAACCTGACCATACACCTTGTCCTGCAGCCTCATAACCACATACCCATATCAGACCTCAAATCACACCCCTGTGAGATATATATATATATATATATATATATATATATTATATACAAAGCATATATAATATTAATATATTATATACTGTATATATATATATATATATACACATACTCTATATATACATGCACTGTATATAATATTTATATATATATATATATTATATACAGTGCATGTGTATACAGTATATATATATATATATATATATATATATATATATATATATATATATATATATATTATACAGTGCATGCATTTTTATATATATATATATATATATATAAATATTATATACAGTGCATGTATGTATATAGTGTTAGCACTCATTGAGTTATTAAAGTATTAATACAGATTGGAAATAAGAGAGAGAAAATTGAAAGTGGAAGAGGCAGAGAGAGAGGGAAGTAATAGAGAGAAGGAAATAGGAGTGACAGAGAGATAATAAAAAGGAGAGCAAGTGGAGACATAATTCCTTGGAGCAAAGGGGTTAAAAAAAAAAAGAACCAGGACCTGTAGTAATATATTATGTAGTGAGGGAGGGAGCTCCTGCCCAGCCAGCACGCATCAAAGAAATAGAATTCCTTTAACTAAACTAAACAAACAGTATGGACCCTGCTTAGTAGCAATCCCTCTGCCCCTCTTGTCTCGGCTCATTACTTCCACTATCTAAGTTCACACAGTGTCAGTGCCTTATCGGCACCGTACTGGGGAAGGGAGAGGGAAGAAGACAGGGGCAGGCCTTTACTTGAAAGAAAGAGGCTGGCAGCACTAATAGCAGCTTTAAATTGTGGTGTCTGTTTTCATTTAGATTAGGTAACTCCTGGCTACAGCATGTACTGGACCGCACTCCTTGTGCCCTGTCAACCCCAGCGTCTCTCTGCAAAATGTTCCAGGCCGCACAATCTTTTGTGTATTGTTATTAACCTCCTACTGCCTCCACTGCATTTCCCATATATGGGGATTATATGGGAAATGCAGTGGAGGCAGTAGGGGGTTAATAACAATACACAAAAGCTTGCGTGGCCTGGAACATTTTGCAGAAACCTTATCTCCACTGAGATACCTTATTAATCCAGTTGGGTCATGGACGGTGTGACTTCTGCTATTGCTAATAGGGCACACAGTGTGCAGGATTTGCCTGTCCCCTGCTTCCCAACCAGTCGCCAAACCGCCACCAACTTCATGGCACATGTTCACATGCCAGCTGAACAGTTATTTCCATTCCTTCTCACTGTGCATTGTGCACAGTCAACTCAAACTTGTATAGCTGAGAGTGGGTGGGTGGAGCTGGACTCTGTAGATGGCTGATCATGAGCTCACTAATATGTGGACTGGAGTCATCCACACCCGGTCCACATATTGCAGTTGTAGCCTGCAGGGCTCCAGTCCCAGCTGCATGTATATGCTAAGCCTGCACTTACTGCTAGACCAACTACTTCATTCGACCCCACACTCATCTCCACCACCTCACACATGAGAGCACCTACCCAAAGTGACTTCAAGTCCAGCCGCCCTGCCAAGCAAAATAAAAACAATAAATTAAATTTTTATAAAAAAAAAATTAAAAAACAACAAAACTTATTTCTGCTGCTGCAGGCCCTCTAAGAGGCGGGCCCTCGGGCATGGGCCGATCTGCCCGACTTGTCAGTCCGCCCTTGATCATGAAAGAAACTGTTATAACAGGCATTTGGCAAAGAGATTTATTTCTATTTAAGCTGCAGTAAGGCATTCTGTACCTTTAAGGAGACCTAGATGATCAATTAGAGCTTAAAGGGCTAGTAAACCCAAAAAATGATTTATAATTTTCTAAAGCTACATAAAAATGTATTAAACATTATAATTAACACTTATTATCATTTTGTTATATATTCATGCAATTATCAAAACTAAATATAAATGCTGCCAAACCAATAATTTGAAGACTTTCCCCGGTGAATTGAAGATTTCTACCTAGGTAGAAGTAAAATGGTGTCACGCATGCGCAGTACTAATAATTGTGTGAAGCGCATGCGTACTTGTACACAATACTATCTATCTTCAGCAGCTCGTCATCATCTCCTCGAAGGATATTAACCCCTTAACGACACGAGTCGTACAGGGTACGTCGCACACAAACTGGTCTTTAAAGACCAGCGACGTACCCTGTATGACTTTGGGGATTAAAGCGGCTATTTACGGTTATTGCAGTGATGCCTCGATATCGAGGCATCCTGCAATAAAATTTTTCCCCAATCCGATGCAGAGAGAGCCACTCTGTGGCCCTCTCTGCACCGGCATCGATCGCCGCAATCGTTGGTGGGTGGGAGCTTACCGTGGGAGGCGGGTGGGCAGCCATCGATGAGAAACTGAAGAGAGAGGGGGGCGGGATCGGGGGCGGGATTGTCGGGAGCGTGCACTGGAGCGCGCTCATGCACTGGGAGGGAGCGGGTGGGCGCGTGCACGGGGAGGGAGCAGGTGGGAACCGCTACACTACAGCAAAACCATGTTATATGAGTGGCAGTAAGGGGGGATAAAATAACCCACAAAAGTAAATCTAAGGGATCTGGGAGCGGGTGGGGGATTGGTCTGTGGGGGGGGGGGGGAAGCTACACTACAGAAAAAATAAAAAAAAATAAAAAAAAAACATTTGTTTTTGCAAACAGGGTACTGGCAGACAGCTGCCAGTACCCAAGATGGCTCCCAGTAAGGTAGAGGTGGAGGGTTAGAGAGCTGTTTGGGGGGGGATCAGGGAGGTTGGGGCCTAAGGGGGGATCCTACACAGCTGTATATGTAAATATGCTATACAATTTTTTTTTAAATTTTAAATATACCTTTTATTTTAGTACTGGCAGACTTTCTGCCAGTACTTAAGATGGCGGGGACAATTGTGGGGTGGGGGAGGGAAGGGAGCTGTTTGGAAGGGATCAGGGGGTCTGATGTGTCAGGTGGGAGGCTGATCTCTACACTAAAGCTAAAATTAACCCTGCAAGCTCCCTACAAACTACTTAATTAACCCCTTCACTGCTTAGCCATAATACACGTGTGATGCGCAGCAGCATTTAGCGGCCTTCTAATTACCAGAAAGCAACGCCAAAGTCATATATGTCTGCTATTTCTGAACAAAGGGGATCCCAGAGAAGCATTTACAACCATTTATGCCATACTTGCACAAGCTGTTTGTAAATAATTTCAGTGAGAAACCTAAAATTGTGAAAAATGTTAAGGTTTTTTTTTATTTGATTGCATTTAGCGGTGAAATGGTAGCATGAAATATACCAAGATGGGCCTAGATCAATACTTGGGGTTGTCTACTACACTACACTAAAGCTAAAATTAACTCTATACGCTGCCTACATGTTCCCTAATTAACCCCTTTACTGCTGGGCATAATACACGTGTGATGCGCTGTGGCATTTAGCGGCCTTCTAATTACCAAAAAGCAACGCCAAAGTCATATATATCTGCTATTTCTGAACAAAGGGTATCCCAAAGAAGCATTTACAACCATTTATGCCATAATTGCACAAGTTGTTTGTAAATAATTTCAGTGAGAATCCTAAAGTTTGTAAAAATATTTGGGAAAAAGTGAACAATTTTTTTTATTTGATTGCATTTGGTGGTGAAATGGTGGAAATATACCAAAATGGGCCTAGATCAATACTTCGGGATGTCTTCTAAAAAAAATATATATATACATGTCAAGGGTTAATCAGGGATTCCTGAAAGATATCAGTGTTCCAATGTAACTAGCGCTAATTTTGAAAAAAAGTGGTTTGGAAATAGCAAAGTGCTACTTGTATTTATGGCCCTATAACTTGCAAAAAAACCAAAGAACATGTTAAAATTGGGTATTTCTAAACTAAGGACAAAATTTAGAAACTATTTAGCATGCGTGTTTTTTGGTGATTGTAGATGTGTAACAGATTGTGGGGGTCAAAGTTAGAAAAAGTGTGTTTTTTTCCATTTTTTCCTAATATTTTATCATTTTTTAAAGTAAATGATAAGATATGATGAAAATAATGGTATCTTTAGAAAGTCCATTTAATGGCGAGAAAAACGGTATATAATATGTATGGGTACAGTAAATGAGTAAGAGGAAAATTACAGCTAAACACAAACACCGCAGAAATTTAAAAATAGCCCTGGTCCTTCAGGGAAAGAAATTGAAAAATGGCCTTGGTCCTTAAGGGGTTAAGAGGACACGTGACGTTAGAAAGCAGAAGAGGGAGCAATGCTGTCAATTCATTCTTGAAAATTTATTTTTAAAAGAAAAGCAGAGTAAGTATATTTTCAATCAATAGAGCATTATTAAATCTAAGATCGACTACAGTGTCAGAAGCACTATGATCACAATGTTCAGACAGACAGAAGACACAGGGCATCCAGAGCTGCAGGAAGGTGAAGTATTTTTTTTACTCCATAGCCGCTGCGCTGTCTGAAAAACAAAACAGTGGTGCGATCAGAACGGAGGTACCTTCCCCCTCCACAGCCTCTCAGTTGTCAGTGCTACTGATTGCAATCTCTCGATCACACTGGAATGCATTTGCGGTCTGGTCAGTTAATCTTTACATTCCTAATGCTTACTATTTTGTGTAATCTCTAACGCCTAGATTTAGAGTTTGGCGTTAGCCGTCAAAACCAGCGTTAGAGGCTCCTAACGCTGGTTTTTACCGCCTGCTGGTATTTAGAGTCAGTCATTAAAGGGACTAACACTCACTTTGCAGCCGCGACTTTTCCATACCGCAGATCCCCCTACGCCAATTGCATATCCTATCTTTTCAATGGGATCTTTCTAACGCCGGTATTTAGAGTCGTGGCTGAAGTGAGCGTTAGAAATCTAAAGACAAAACTCCAGCCGCAGAAAAAAAACAGGAGTTAAGAGCTTTTTGGGCTAACGCCGGTTCATAAAGCTCTTAACTACTGTGCTCTAAAGTACACTAACACCCATAAACTACCTATGTACACCTAAACCGAGGTCCCCCCACATCGTCGCCACTATAATAAATGTTTTTAACCCATAATCTGCCGACCGCACACTGCCGCTACCTACGTTATACTTATGTACCCCTAATCTGCTGCCCCTAACACCGCCGACCCCTATATTATATTTATTAACCCCTAATCTGCCCCCTCGTCGCCGACACCTACCTACACTTATTAACCCCTAATCTGCCGACCGGACCTCACCGCTTCTCTAATAAATGTATTAACCCCTAAAGCTAAGTCTAACCCTAACACCAGAAAATATCAAAGCGCCAGCGAACCGGCTGGGTTCAGAATGTGAAACCAATTCCTTCACAATGTGGGTTAAAACAAATGATTTATTCCAAATCTAAAAACATAAATTCTTGACAATACTTTAGAGATTTAAAACATTGCTTTGAAGATTTAAAACATTCGTATCTAAACTTGATGCAAATAATTGTATTTATATAAAGAGTGGATTGATTATGAATCCACACAATACTTTATGAAAATAAAAATGCCTTTACAATAATACAACAATAACTGAAACAATCAGTCCTACAGCTATGTTAAAATATGAATTCCTTAAGTGTGATAACTTGGAAGCTTCCAAAGGCTGAGTATAAAAATAATAATAAAAATAAAAATGAAAATAACCTGTAAACAATCCTATAGTGGTGTTACCAGCTATATCAATTCGACCGGATGGATAAGGTATATATCACACAAAATGTTGGAGTACAGACCGATCCTCTAGCAGTGCTACCCACTATAGTTATCAGATCAATTCACAGATTGTGCAGAAAATTGTATGATTCTATAACACTGTTAACTTACATATATGGTTGTGTATTACAGTTTTTGTTAAACACTTGTACAAGGTCCCTTAGGTTATATGTGACAAGAGTGGAACCGATCAACTGTTCCTTTGAAGGATCAGTGACCGTTCTCCGCTAGCGAAGAAGAAAGAGGATGCGTGTTCTATTTAGGCTGACTGTGTGACAGGTCAAAATGTGAAAAAACAAATTCAACAAAAGAAAATATATATCGCAGTACAAACTCCAAAAATATAAATTTCAATCGGTGTCAAACGTGATGTCATATAGGTCTCAGGTGCAGAAATTGTAATACAAACTAAAAATTATATAAAAACTTATATAAAAACTTGTGAAGCAAACTTAAAATATAAAGTATAACGATGGGTCTCGGTTTTTAGAAACAAATAACAAATATAATACAAATTCTGTGTGTCTTTAAAAGGGTGCTTGAAATCAAAGCTTAATCCAGAAAATGTGTTCCGATTTAAACCTCATATGTCACTAGTGACCAGCATGATTGCAACCGCCATAATGGTTTTTAAATGAAAAAGTAAAAATGTGAAAAAGTAAAAAAGTGTAACCAAAAATCTTCGTTAAAAGTCAGAGTTTAAGTGTTTCCAAGTGTGGGTGATTCCTTTTTTCTGTATTTTATCAGTCTATGTGGGGTATAATTGCCTGCAGTGGGGTTTGGGCTTCAGCGTCAATAGACAATTTGCAGCTCCAGCGTCACTCAGGTTATTAGTTCCTTCTCTAACCCTAACACCCCCCTAAGTTAAATATAATTTAAATCTAACGAAATAAATTAACTCTTATTAAATACATTATTCCTATTTAAAGCTAAACACTTACCTGTAAAATAAAACCTAATATAGCTACAATATAAATTATAATTATATTGTAGCTATTTTAGGATTAATATTTATTTTACAGGCAACTTTGTATTTAGTATAACTAGGTACAATAGCTATTAAATAGTTAATAAATATTTAATAGCTACCTAGTTAAAATAATTACAAAATTACCTAGAAAATAAATCCTAACCTAAGTTACAATTAAACCTAACACTACACTAGCAATAAATTACTTAAATAAAATACCTACAATTATCTACAATTAAACCTAACACTACACTATCAATAAATTAATTAAATACAATACCTACAAATAAATACAATTAAATAAACTAACTAAAGTACAAAAAATAAAAAAGAACTAAGTTAAAAATATTACAACAATTTTAAACTAATTACACCTACTCTAAGCCCCCTAATAAAATAACAAAGCCCCCCCCCAAAAAAAAATGCCCTACCCTATTCTAAAATTAAAATAGAAAAGCTCTTTTACCTTACCAGCCCTTAAAAGGGCCATTTGCGGGGCATGCCCCAAAGAATTCAGCTCTTTTGCCTGGAGAAAAAAAACATACAATACCCCCCCAACATTACAACCCACCACCCACATACCCCTACTCTAACCAAAACCCCCCTTAAATAAACCTAACACTAAGCCCCTGAAGATCTTCCTACCTTATCTTCACCACACCAGGTATCACACCGATCCGTCCTGGCTCCAATGTCTTGATCCAAGCCCAAGCGGGGGGCTGAAGACATCAATCCTCCGGCTGAAGTCTTGATCCAAGCGGGCAGAAGAGGACATCCGGACCGGCAAACATCTTCATCCAAGCCGCATCTTCTATGTTCTTCCATCCGATGACGACCGGCTCCATCTTGAAGACCTCCAGCGCAGATCCATCCTCTTCTTCCGACGACTAGACGATGAATGAAGTTTCCTTTAAGGGACGTCATCCAAGATGGCGTCCCTCGAATTCCGATTGGCTGACAGGATTCTATCAGCCAATCGGAATTAAGGTAGGAAAATTCTGATTGGCTGATGGAATCAGCCAATCAGATTCAAGTTCAATCCGATTGTTCCGATCAGCCAATAGAATGCAAGCTCAATCTGATTGGATCAGCCAATCGGATTGAACTTGATTCTGATTGGCTGATTCCATCAGCCAATCAGAATTTTCCTACCTTAATTCCGATTGGCTGATAGAATCCTATCAGCCAATCGGAATTCGAGAGACGCCATCTTGGATGACGTCCCTTAAAGAAACCTTCATTCGTCATCTAGTCGTCTATAAACATAGACAAGATATGCAGGTAACATTAATAGGGAAAAAGTGGGTAGAGGGCACTGCCAAGAGATGTACTGTTGTAGTCAGCTATCATGAAGGGGATCTACAAACAGCTAAGCTTATAGGCTTACATGCTAAAGTGGTTCAAGGGTATAGCAAAGAAGGAGAGGAACTAAGGTTAGAAAACATTTGCATATGTTGTATGCATCCCTATACATTAAAGTCTTTAAGGAGTGCTTGAAACTTTCAAAACTAGGGGAGTCTTGTGGAGCGAGGCATAGAGTTCTACAAAATTAGGGCTAGTCATAAGAGGTCCTGTAGACAGGAATGTGAGGAGGTAACAAGAGAGGAGTAGAGCAGGAGGTGATGATGAACAGAGCAAAGGAGATATGAAGGAGAGTATCTGGAGACAAGGTCTAAGATATAGGGGGAGCATTGCTCTTAAGGGGCTTGTATGTCAGAGTCAGAATTTTGTGTTTAATTCTGGAAGCTAGAGGAAGCCAGTGAAAGGATTGGTAGAGAGTTGCAGCAGATGAAGAGCCATGTGTAAGGAAGATGAGCCTGGCAGAGGCATTCATTATGGATTGTAAAGGAGCTAGATGGTAGTTGGGGAGTCTAGGATGTAGTTGTAATAGTTAAGGTGGGAAAGGATGAGAGAGTGGATTAAAAACTTAGTTGTGTCTTATGTGAGGAAATTAAGAATTTTGGAGAAGTTTTTAAGGTGGAAGGGGCAGAAATTGGTCAAAGGCTGAATGTGAGGAGTTATAGAAAAATGGGAGGTGAAGATTTTAGAAGAAGGATAGAGAGAGGATATGAAGAGGAAAAACTCAATAAGGACATAGAAGAGGTCAGAAAAAGGGTCAGAAAAAGGGATCGTAAAGAACTTCTTAAGTACAAAGACAAGAAGATCGGGAGAGACAACAACACCAACTCTATAGATGTTGCTTTTATTACGCAGTACAGCGAAAATAGGCCTACTATAGAAAGAATAATAGAAAAGCATTGGTACTTACTGAAGGATGATGATATAATTGGCGAAACACTCATCGACAGACCAAAATTCATCTATAGAAAGTTAGACAACCTTAAGAGCATTATATCTCCCAGTATTCCACGCCCAACAACAACACAGGTGAAAGACATATCAGGGAAATCCATCAAAGGATTCTTTCCATGCCCGAGCTGCGAGGCGTGTAAGAGAGGCTTGAAGATAAGAAACTTCTCCCCACATAACTCCAATATCAAACATGAAATTAAGAACTTGATAAGATGTAGTAGCAAGGGGGTAATCTACATAGTACAATGCAGTTGTGGACTTCAATACATCGGACAGACCTCAAGATGTCTGAAGGATAGAATACGGGAACATCTCTTACAGATTGAACATGGCAGCACCGACACCGCTCTGTACAGACATTTTTCCATTGAACACAAAGGTAACATCAAGGATCTGAGCTTCTACGGAATCCAGATAATAAAGCCCAACTGGAGGGGAGGTAATTATGAAAAGAAGCTTCTGATTGCGGAGTCCAGATGGATTTTTGAAATGGACTGCCTTTACCCGAAGGGTCTGAACAACAAAGAGGACCTCTCACACTTACTAAGTCTGAAGCAAACATAATCCTAAGCAGGAGGTGATGATGAACAGAGCAAAGGAGATATGAAGGAGAGTATCTGGAGACAAGGTCTAAGATATAGGGGGAGCATTGCTCTTAAGGGGCTTGTATGTCAGAGTCAGAATTTTGTGTTTAATTCTGGAAGCTAGAGGAAGCCAGTGAAAGGATTGGTAGAGAGTTGCAGCAGATGAAGAGCCATGTGTAAGGAAGATGAGCCTGGCAGAGGCATTCATTATGAATTGTAAAGGAGCTAGATGGTAGTTGGGGAGTCTAGGATGTAGTTGTAATAGTTAAGGTGGGAAAGGATGAGAGAGTGGATTAAAAACTTAGTTGTGTCTTATGTGAGGAAATTAAGAATTTTGGAGAAGTTTTTAAGGTGGAAGGGGCAGAAATTGGTCAAAGGCTGAATGTGAGGAGTTATAGAAAAATGGGAGGTGAAGATTTTAGAAGAAGGATAGAGAGAGGATATGAAGAGGAAAAACTCAATAAGGACATAGAAGAGGTCAGAAAAGGGTCAGAAAAAGGGATCATAAAGAACTTCTTAAGTACAAAGACAAGAAGATCGGGAGAGACAACAACACCAACTCTATAGATGTTGCTTTTATTACGCAGTACAGCGAAAATAGGCCTACTATAGAAAGAATAATAGAAAAGCATTGGTACTTACTGAAGGATGATGATATAATTGGCGAAACACTCATCGACAGACCAAAATTCATCTATAGAAAGTTAGACAACCTTAAGAGCATTATATCTCCCAGTATTCCACGCCCAACAACAACACAGGTGAAAGACATATCAGGGAAATCCATCAAAGGATTCTTTCCATGCCCGAGCTGCGAGGCGTGTAAGAGAGGCTTGAAGATAAGAAACTTCTCCCCACATAACTCCAATATCAAACATGAAATTAAGAACTTGATAAGATGTAGTAGCAAGGGGGTAATCTACATAGTACAATGCAGTTGTGGACTTCAATACATCGGACAGACCTCAAGATGTCTGAAGGATAGAATACGGGAACATCTCTTACAGATTGAACATGGCAGCACCGACACCGCTCTGTACAGACATTTTTCCATTGAACACAAAGGTAACATCAAGGATCTGAGCTTCTACGGAATCCAGATAATAAAGCCCAACTGGAGGGGAGGTAATTATGAAAAGAAGCTTCTGATTGCGGAGTCCAGATGGATTTTTGAAATGGACTGCCTTTACCCGAAGGGTCTGAACAACAAAGAGGACCTCTCACACTTACTAAGTCTGAAGCAAACATAATCCTAAGCAGGAGGTGATGATGAACAGAGCAAAGGAGATATGAAGGAGAGTATCTGGAGACAAGGTCTAAGATATAGGGGGAGCATTGCTCTTAAGGGGCTTGTATGTCAGAGTCAGAATTTTGTGTTTAATTCTGGAAGCTAGAGGAAGCCAGTGAAAGGATTGGTAGAGAGTTGCAGCAGATGAAGAGCCATGTGTAAGGAAGATGAGCCTGGCAGAGGCATTCATTATGAATTGTAAAGGAGCTAGATGGTAGTTGGGGAGTCTAGGATGTAGTTGTAATAGTTAAGGTGGGAAAGGATGAGAGAGTGGATTAAAAACTTAGTTGTGTCTTATGTGAGGAAATTAAGAATTTTGGAGAAGTTTTTAAGGTGGAAGGGGCAGAAATTGGTCAAAGGCTGAATGTGAGGAGTTATAGAAAAATGGGAGGTGAAGATTTTAGAAGAAGGATAGAGAGAGGATATGAAGAGGAAAAACTCAATAAGGACATAGAAGAGGTCAGAAAAGGGTCAGAAAAAGGGATCATAAAGAACTTCTTAAGTACAAAGACAAGAAGATCGGGAGAGACAACAACACCAACTCTATAGATGTTGCTTTTATTACGCAGTACAGCGAAAATAGGCCTACTATAGAAAGAATAATAGAAAAGCATTGGTACTTACTGAAGGATGATGATATAATTGGCGAAACACTCATCGACAGACCAAAATTCATCTATAGAAAGTTAGACAACCTTAAGAGCATTATATCTCCCAGTATTCCACGCCCAACAACAACACAGGTGAAAGACATATCAGGGAAATCCATCAAAGGATTCTTTCCATGCCCGAGCTGCGAGGCGTGTAAGAGAGGCTTGAAGATAAGAAACTTCTCCCCACATAACTCCAATATCAAACATGAAATTAAGAACTTGATAAGATGTAGTAGCAAGGGGGTAATCTACATAGTACAATGCAGTTGTGGACTTCAATACATCGGACAGACCTCAAGATGTCTGAAGGATAGAATACGGGAACATCTCTTACAGATTGAACATGGCAGCACCGACACCGCTCTGTACAGACATTTTTCCATTGAACACAAAGGTAACATCAAGGATCTGAGCTTCTACGGAATCCAGATAATAAAGCCCAACTGGAGGGGAGGTAATTATGAAAAGAAGCTTCTGATTGCGGAGTCCAGATGGATTTTTGAAATGGACTGCCTTTACCCGAAGGGTCTGAACAACAAAGAGGACCTCTCACACTTACTAAGTCTGAAGCAAACATAATCCTAAGCCTCAAACTCGTATCTGAAACATCATCGCCCCCATACAGAGGGAATTTATTTAAGGAAATACACTGTGATGAACATGCGATACAATAAGATGTATATACCTTCAAAAAATATACTCAATGGAAATGATCCATATAGATCTATATAAGGATCTATTAGGTAACTTCAGACAAACCTTGTATCACCCAGTCCCACTGCATAGAAGAAATAACCCTATAATTGAACTAAGGGACCTTTCAGATGCTAAAATATTGATAGACATAATTCCCTAATACACCAAGAATGTATTGAATATAGGAGAGATAATCAGCTAGATTAGTCTGACATATATTTCAGGAGCCTGGTTATTTAGGAAATCTAACCTAGCAGGTTAAAGATAACCAAAGGCTGACCCTCTATAAAAATATATAAATTTAGATATAAATCTAGATACCACCTGTAGTGTGGCGCTATATAAACATATTCCCATACCAATACAGTAGTTACAAAAGCCTACAACTTTAAGAAAAACCAGGAAGCACTGGAGGCAACAGACAGACTGTATAACCTATAACTGATTCTCAGTATATGTCAACTAGGCTAATAGACAATCTATCACACATACATAAGTTAAGATATAGAGCATTTAGACTATATACCTATATATGTGGATATTGAAACTAATAGTATGCCCTGACATAAACCGTAAAACTCACGAATAAAAAACAGATCCCTATACTCTCTCTCCAACAGTCTCTATTTTCCTTAGAACGATTACCTAAACACTCAGATATAAGATAAGTTTCCTCTCTATTTCACATTCCATTCCCATATAAATTTACTATATTGCGGACAATGCAACTATTTGACAAACTGAAACTAGATTCACATAATTTAACCCCATTCACTTATGTTACACACTTAATATAGATGGATGCAAGCATATTCTCTATATTCTTTATATACTTTATACACCTGACAGAAACTCTAACCAATCAATTTGTTAATTTTCCAAATTTCAAAAATGGAATCAAATTCTATAGATATCGACTTTGCTCTATAAATCACCGGATGTTTACCTTTTTACCTTTTTCACTACTTCCGGTCTAATAACATCCGGTAAAGCGCAACATTGGGTAAAGCTTCACCGGATGTTTACGTATCTCACAACTTCCGGTCTAGCAACATCCGGTTTAGCAACATCCGGTAAAGCGTAATTGCCAACCGGAAACAGAATCAATATGTTAGACTTAGAAATTGATACCGCAAATACAGAGGGCACCAGAAGTAACTTACAAAGAACATCTAAAATAATGTTCCTACATGAGTTTCTTTTTTCATACTTACAAAGAGGAGTAATATTAAGATATAACTGTACTATTTCTCAATACACGGACAAACACTTCCGGTTTACCATTTCCGGTATTACGATTTTGGCGCAAAATTTGCGGACAAACACTTCCGGTTTACCATTTCCGGCATTACGATTTTGGCGCAAAAAATTTGGCGCCATCAAAGTCTAATACGATTACTTAGAGAAGGGTCAGCTATTTTCCTTGATTATTGAATTACAATACAGTATTATACTATGTTGTTATTTTTCATTTACAGGTATTGAAGATTTCCCAGAATTATTTTTATTTCTATTTTTGGCTATTTTTATTTTTATTTTTATTTCTATTTTATTTTTCATATATATATGTTTTTCAGTTTTTCATCTTTTCACTTGGGACTACAACTTTTATATACAACTGCGTATACCCCTTTTTTTCACATCCAGAATCGTTTCAGATGCTAACCAATGACTTTTCTGTGATCACTCTCACTAGTTTGTGTACACACTAGTTGATTTAACTTGTGGATTTTATTTTTTGGACTTATGTGTATCACTACTTTGGTTTGAACTTTCGAACTTTTGAACACTTGGACTAATTAATTTTTGAATTTTTGAATTTCTTGAACCTTTTGGTTTTGTTTGTATCACCACATTGGATCACAACAAATTGGATTGTTTAACATATATTTTTATCATTTTTTTGGACTTATTAAGAGAATTCTCAGTCACAATTTTTTATTTCTCACTTTTTGCAAGTGATACTTGGATATCACCACCTTTATGTTAATTGTTATTATTATTTTTCTGTCTATGTATTTTAATTGTTCATGAGACAGTATATATATGTGCCACAACTCTATATATAATACTGCCGGCGTTTTAGCATCAATATCACTTAGCACCACCAACATCTAGTGCTTATCTTAGTATGAGGTTCACACTTTGACAACCCATTTTATGATATACCCTTAGTGAATAAGCTACACACATGTGTTTCTGTTTTATATGGTTTTATATAATATTTCCTGCCGTTCAGGTCAATAATACATTTGTTTTAATGATGCTCATGTTTTAATGTTCAATATTAAATATTTTTATGTACCCTTAGAATCTTGTGCCACACATATGTTTCAATCTATGTATATATATATATTGATACAGCACAATTACCATAATTGTAGCTGAATCTCAGTACTATAACGTTAGTTACATTATCCACACTCAACCTTATCGGACCTCGCCTTTATTGGCACTCTTTTCTGACTAACATTCTGTATATCTTTCCAATTGTGGGTATTTGGGGACCCACTCCAGACAGGAGCTATAGGTCCACATTTTTAGCGCTGTAAGACCAACACTATACCTATTAAGGAATAGAAGGAGCACAGTTTTGGAAATATTTAGCTTAAGATAGTGAGAGGACAAACAAGATGAGATATAAAAAAAGACAGTGGGTGATACAAGTTAGCAAGAAGATAGATTTGGGTGTCATCAGCATTCAAATGATATTTAAACCTATGGGACTTTACTAAGGAACCTAATGATGACGTATAGATTGAGAAGAGGACAGAGCCTTGCGGTACCCCAACAGAAAGTGGTAAATGGGCAGATGATGCTCCAGAGAAGGCTACACTAAAGGTACATTTAGACATGTAGGAAGAGAACCATGAGAGGGCTTTGTTGCAAATGCCAAAGGATAGGAGGGTTTGACGCAAAAAAAGGTGACCAACAGTATCAAAGGTGGCAGGCAGATCAAGAAGCATTAGGAGAGAAAAGTGGCCTTTTGGTTTTGTTGTAAGTAGGTTTTTGATAACCTTAACAACTGTTGTCTCTGTGGAGGGTTGGAGGTGATATCAGGATCGCAGAGGGTCAAAGAGGGAGTTTAATGTAAGGAAATATCATAGATGTGTATATAATAACTTTTCTAGTAGTTATGAGGCAAGAGGGAGTAGGAAAATAGGGCGGTAGTTTGATTGGGAGGTTGGATAAAGAGAAGGTTTATTGAGGATAGGTGTGACCAGTGCATGTTTACGAAATGAGGGAAACATACCGGTGCTGAGTGAGAGGTTGAAAATGTGTGTGAGAAAAGTAGAGAGGGAGGGGAGTAGCTGTGAGGGGAAGGGTGTCAGGGTACCATGAACCAGAGAGAGAAAACATGCTAAATTAATCACACCTTTATTAAAAAAAAAAAAACAATTATAACATTGTCCAAAAGGCAAATGACAAGCCAGGAGTCAAAGCCAGAGCAGATAGTCAGAGGGAATGGGTCAGGAACCAAAGCAAGTAGTCAGACGAGCCAGGGTCAGGAATATAAAGATCAGCAGTCAGGAACATCCAGGGATCAGGAACCAGAAGGGACAACAAGCAAGCCAGGTTATACACAGAGACAAGAGCACAGGAACTCACAGAGAGATAAGAGGCAATGGAAAACAGGACTGAGGCAGTTAAATAGGAAGAGATGACATCATCATTCTGGGACTGCAGCCTGTCTCTCTCTGATGATGTTCTTCAGTTTGGCCATAAGAGGGAGCCTGGAGTAGTGAGCAGCATTACAGGCAAGGAGAAAAGACCGGTGAGTCAAAATGGCAGTCAAGATAAAAAGCAGCAAATAACTATTGAAATCAGGGTGAAAAGCTGTCAAAGGGGTTGAGGGGACAGGCGATGATATGAGAGGACAGTATAAGAGCAGAAACTTCCTCAGTGACAAGGACAAAAGAGCCAAAATTATGGCTTTATGGGCTTTGGATGATTGCAACCTTTTGAGGTGTTTGGAGACTGTTGATATGTTGAGAGATTATTATCTTTCTTTAAGATTGCATGCCAGTATTTCTATTTCCCTGGTGGAATTCTTTGAAGCCAATTTCTGCCTTGAAAAGAGGGTTTCTTGCTACGGGGCACTAATTTCTTTTTTATGGGAGACAGCTTGCCACTCAAAGGGATAGCAATTGTTTTTATAATTGCACCAATAATGTCCCTGCAAAGCTAAACATGTTTTTTTCACATCTTTGGTAGTGCAAACGTTTGATCACTAGGCCCTTAAAATGATGGTAAATTTCAGAATATATGAATGTTGCGATTAAAAATGTATTATTATAATTGTTTTTAAGTGTATATATATATATATATATATATTTTATAATAAAAGATTTATAATGCTAATTGGTATTGTTTGTTCCTCTACCCTGCTTAATTTATTCTTTTGGCTGGGCTGTGATATGTAGAGCAGTCACATACTTTTCTCTACTTAGACTTTCTAAGGGCTTTAAAGGGGATGGGCTTCAAGATTGTCATATGACACACATTTGATGTTCACTGGAATTGTCAAAAAAAAAAAAGAGTTCAACTAAGTGGGCCGTCATAACAATGCAATAGAAGCATTACTATATGCACTAAGTCAACCCTTTCACAGATGTATTGAACATACAAAACGTACACATATACTTTTTTAATGGCAAAGATTAAATATATGGCATTTGATTAGTTAAGGTTTACCATCATTTTAATTGCTAAGTACTGTTCTGAATTTCTTTTTTTTTTTTTCTTCTTTATCTTTTTCTTTTGATCAAGTAGAATAATATAATATATTATTCCAACTCTAGTTAGGCTGAAAATATTCAACATGTAGTATAAATAATAAGAATAGATAATGTAATTAAAACAAAAAAATACAAACCAAAAAAATACCACTTAAGTTTGGCTTTATGTATCCAGCAACATATTTTATGTTGTATGCCAAAAATATTTCAGATTTCAAATTACAAGCATTTTCATCTGCAAATCTGCAATGTTATACATCAAGATTATCAGTCCCCAGAATAAGCTATATAGTTAAAAAAAATATTGCCACCAAATCTCCTCTTAAATCTTCTGCTGTTAATTTCTGTTTATGTGTGACATGGCTCTTGTGACATAGATCTGATGGGAGAGGGAGAGAAAAAGAGAAAAGAGACAACGGGCAAGATTAATAAATGATTGTAAGACTTTCAAGGTACCTCATTGATGAGAAAAAAATGTGTCTGAAATTTAATGAGCCGTGCTGCACTCCGAGAGTTTTGTTAGTGGATCTTCCTGTTATTAACTGCAATGCTTGGTTGAGTTGTGTTAGGTATGTGGATCTCAAAACCAGAGGTGCCTGGTGTCTTATAAACTAAAAGGGGCCAATAAAACTAGCTTCCCAGGTCTGTTACCCCTTGTAGTCATAACAAAACAGGAGGACAGCAGATATTCCATATATAATGTATTAGTAAAACAGTTAGCATGGGTACAGACAGAAAAAAAGTTCACTGGCACAGTAAATTCTCTAGAAGAGGCACAAAGGGGACTTGTGAACTTCTACAGATTATTTCTGGAAGGCAGACTGTGATGGATACCTCCTGGAAGGCATTCTGTGAAGGGCAACTGCTGGAAGGCAGGCTGTGAATGGTAACTCCTTGAGGGCATGTGGTGAAGGGCACCTCCTGGAAGTCAGGCTGTGAAGGGTTCCTACTGGAATGCAGGATTTGAAGGACATTTCCTGGAAGGCAGAATGTGAGGGTACCTCCTGAAAGGCAGGCTGGAGCAAGTCAGACAGGTTAGGTCAGAATACACAAATACTAACTGGAACAAAGTCAGGGGCTATAGCAAGGAAAAAGACTACAATGGCATGGCCCAAAAGTAAGCAGCTCCACTGACAGAAGATAGTTTAAGATTCTAGAAATGTCAGCAGCCAAAACCCTCCGGTGACTCCCAGCAAAACACAGGTCTGTAAGCCAAAAGATCTAGGTTCAATCCGAGGCATGGAAATTAGCATAGGAATATCTATTTATAAACACATAGAACATATTCTGCTATGTACAGAACATTGAAATGTGAAATATTTACAGAAAATACAGTGTTAAAATCTTTTTTTCATCTACTTAAATGCAAAAGCACTTCTATAACAGCTGTACAGAAGCCTCTATTAAGTGGTAAATATATCCATGTGTATTTAATTCACTTGCGGCTAGATTTAGAGTTTTGTCGGTAAGGACCCGCGTAGCTAACGCTGGCTTTTTTCTGGCCGCACCATAAAAATAACTCTGGTATTGAGAGTCCACATAAAGGCTGCGTTAGGCTCCAAAAAAGGAGCGTAGAGCATATTTAACGCAGCTTCAACTCTCGATACCAGAGTTGCTTACGGACGCGGCCCGCCTCAAAAACATGCTTGTGCACGATTCCCCCATAGGAAACAATGGGGCTGTTTGAGCTGAAAAAAAACCTAACACCTGCAAAAAAGCCGCGTTCAGCTCCTAACGCAGCCCCATTGTTTGCTATGCGGAAACACTTCCTACGTCTGCACCTAACACTCTAACATGTACCCCGAGTCTAAACACCCCTAACCTTACACTTATTAACCCCTAATCTGCCGCCCCCGCTATCGCTGACCCCTGCATATTATTATTAACCCCTAATCTGCCGCTCCGTAAACCGCCGCTACTTACATTATCCCTATGTACCCCTAATCTGCTGCCCTAACATCGCCGACCCCTATATTATATTTATTAACCCCTAATCTGCCACCCACAACGTCGCCTCCACCTGCCTACACTTATTAACCCCTAATCTGCCGAGCGGACCTGAGCGCTACTATAATAAAGTTATTAACCCCTAATCCGCCTCACTAACCCTATAATAAATAGTATTAACCCCTAATCTGCCCTCCCTAACATCGCCGACACCTAACTTCAATTATTAACCCCTAATCTGCCGACTGGAGGTCACCGCTATTCTAATAAATGTATTAACCCCTAAAGTTAAGTCTAACCCTAACACTAACACCCCCCTAAATTAAATATAATTTAAATCTAACGAAATTAATTAACTCTTATTAAATAAATTATTCCTATTTAAAGCTAAATACTTACCTGTAAAATAAATCCTAATATAGCTACAACATAAATTATAATTATATTATAGCTATTTTAGGATTAATATTTATTTTACAGGTAACTTTGTAATTATTTTAACCAGGTACAATAGCTATTAAATAGTTAAGAACTATTTAATAGTTACCTAGTTAAAATAATAACAAAATTACCTGTAAAATAAATCCTAACCTAAGTTACAATTAAACCTAACACTACACTATCATTAAATTAATTAAATAAAATATCTACAATTACCTACAATTAAACCTAACACTACACTATCAATACATTAATTAAATACAATATCTACAAATAACTACAATGAAATAAACTAACTAAAGTACAAAAAATAAAAAAGAACTAAGTTACAAAAAATAAAAAAATATTTACAAACATAAGGAAAATCTTACAACAATTTTAAACTAATTACACCTACTCTAAGCCCCCTAATAAAATAACAAAGCCCCCCAAAATAAAAAATGCCCTACCCTATTCTAAATTACTAAAGTTCAAAGCTCTTTTACCTTACCAGCCCTGAACAGGGCCCTTTGCGGGGCATGCCCCAAGAAGTTCAGCTCTTTTGCCTGTAAAAAAAACCATACAATACCCCCCCCAACATTACAACCCACCACCCACATACCCCTAATCTAACCCAAACCCCCCTTAAATAAACCTAACACTAAGCCCCTGAAGATCATCCTACCTTGTCTTCACCTCACCGGGTATCACACCGATCCGTCCTGGCTCCGATATCTTCATCCAACCCAAGCGGGGGCTAGACATCCACTGAAGAAGTCCAGAAGAGGGTCCAAAGTCTTCATCCTATCCAGGAAGAAGAGTAGATCCGGACCGGCAACCATCTTCTTCCAAGCGGCATCTTCTATATTCATCCGATGAGGACCGGCTCCATCCTGAAGACCTCCACCGCGGACCCATCTTCATCCGGCGATGTCCAACTGAAGAATGACGGTTTCTTTAAGGGACGTCATCCAAGATGGCATCCCTCGAATTCCGATTGGCTGATAGGATTCTATCAGCCAATCGGAATTAAGGTAGGAATATTCTGATTGGCTGATGGAATCAGCCAATCAGAATCAAGTTCAATCCGATTGGCTGAACCAATCAGCCAATCAGATTGAGCTCGCATTCTATTGGCTGTTCCGATCAGCCAATAGAATGCGAGCTCAATCTGATTGGCTGATTGGATCAGCCAATCGGATTGATCTTGATTCTGATTGGCTGATTCCATCAGCCAATCAGAATATTCCTACCTTAATTCCGATTGGCTGATAGAATCCTATCAGCCAATCGGAATTCGAGGGACGCCATCTTGGATGACGTCCCTTAAAGGAACCGTCATTCTTCAGTTGGACGTCGCCGGATGAAGATGGGTCCGCGGTGGAGGTCTTCAGGATGTTGCCGGTCCTCATCGGATGAAGATAGAAGATGCCACTTGGAAGATGATGGTTGCCGGTCCGGATCTACTCTTCTTCCCGGATAGGATGAAGACTTTGGAGCCTCTTCTGGACCTCTTCAGCCGCCGGAAGATGGATCACCAGCCCCCGCTTTGGTTGGATGAAGATTTTGGAGCCAGGACGGATCGGTGAACCTGGTATGGTGAAGACAAGGTAGGATGATCTTCAGGGGCTTAGTGTTAGGTTTATTTAAGGGGGGTTTGGGTTAGATTAGGGGTATGTGGGTGGTGGGTTGTAATGTTGGGGGGGGTATTGTATGTTTTTTTTTACAGGCAAAAGAGCTGAACTTCTTGGGGCATGCCCCGCAAAGGGCCCTGTTCAGGGCTGGTAAGGTAAAAGAGCTTTGAACTTTAGTAATTTAGAATAGGGTAGGGCATTTTTTTATTTTGGGGGGCTTTGTTGTTTTATTAGGGGGCTTAGAGTAGGTGTAATTAGTTTAAAATTGTTGTAATATTTTTCTTATGTTTGTAAATATTTTTTTATTTTTTGTAACTTAGTTCTTTTTTATTTTTTGTACTTTAGTTAGTTTATTTCATTGTAGTTATTTGTAGGTATTGTATTTAATTTATTTATTGATAGTGTAGTGTTAGGTTTAATTGTAGGTAATTGTAGGTATTTTATTTAATTAATTTATTGATAGTGTAGTGTTAGGTTTAATTGTAACTTAGGTTAGGATTTATTTTACAGGTAAATTTGTAATTATTTTAACTATTTTAGCTATTAAATAGTTCTTAACTATTTAATAGCTATTGTACCTGGTTAAAATAAATGCAAAGTTACCTGTAAAATAAATATTAATCCTAAAATAGCTATAATATAATTATAATTTATGTTGTAGCTATATTAGGATTTATTTTACAGGTAAGTATTTAGCTTTAAATAGGAATAATTTATTTAATAAGAGTTAATTAATTTCGTTAGATTAAAATTATATTTAATTTAGGGGGGTGTTAGTGTTAGGGTTAGACTTAGCTTTAGGGGTTAATACATTTATTAGAATAGCGGCGAGATTCGGTCGGCAGATTAGGGGTTAATAATTGAAGTTAGGTGTTGGCGATGTTAGGGAGGGCAGGTTAGGGGTTAATAAATATAATATAGGGGTCGGCGGTGTTAGGAGCAGCAGATTAGGGGTACATAGCTATAATGTAGCTGGCGGCTCTTTGCCGTCGGCAGATTAGGGGTTAATTATTGTAGGTAGGTGGCGGCGACGTTGTGGGGGGCAGGTTAGGGGTTAATAAATATAATATAGGGGTCGGCAATGTTAGGGCAGCAGATTAGGGGTACATAGGGAAAATGTAGCTGGCGGCGGTGTGCGGACGGCAGATTAGGGGTTAATAAGTGTAGGTAGCTGGCGGCGACGTTGTGGGGGGCAGATTAGGGGTTAATAAATATAATATAGGGGTCGGCGGTGTTAGGGGCAGCAGATTAGGGGTACATAAGGATAACGTAGGTGGCGGTCGGCAGATTAGGGTTACAAAAATTTAATCGAGTTGCTGCGATGTGGGGGGGCCTCGGTTTAGGGGTACATAGGTAGTTTATGGGTGTTAGTGTACTTTAGAGTACAGTAGTTAAGAGCTTTATGAACCGGCGTTAGCCCAGAAAGCTCTTAACTACTGACTTTTTTCTGCGGCTGGAGTTTTGTCGTTAGATTTCTAACGCTCACTTCAGACACGACTCTAAATACCGGAGTTAGAAAAATCCCATTGAAAAGATAGGATACGCAATTTACGTAAGGGGATCTGTGGTATGGAAAAGTCGCGGCTGAAAAGTGAGCGTTAGACCCTTTTTTGAGTGACTCCAAATACCGGAGGTAGCCTAAAACCAGCGTTAGGAGCCTCTAACGCTGGTTTTCACGGCTACCGCCAATTCCAAATCTAGGCCTAAGTATATTGGATATAAGTCCTTTGAATTAAGCCTGTACTGTCATCTATTTAGGACGGTCATAGTATACATTACCCAGTATTTCATAGTGAGACTAGAGCGCTAGTATTTTCTCTTCCGTTTAAATATAAATACATAAATAGACATATATTATATGTACATACATATCCACCTTTAGATATGTATATGTATGTATCTCAAAGTTAAAGCCCTTTTGTGTGCAATTTTTTTTTTTTACATTTTTTTATGTGTTATTATGAGTGTAACTATACTTTTTAATGTATTTCTTATATGTTTTGTGCAACTTTTTTGTTTTGTGAATCAGTTAACCAGAGCTCTGAAGTTGCAGTAATCATTCTAGCGTAAATTGCGATTGCGCTCAAGTAATACGAGCAATAAGCCTGACGAGCACAAAACCTGCGATAAACCCTTATTGCTTGCGCATATACATTTGCACTCCACTCATAAACTGGCCCTTAGTTAAGAGGGTTTCTCTGGGCAATGACTCTGACAAGTCGCAAATCCAAACGCTGCTGTGAAGATTTTAATAATCCCCCAATTAGCTGTTTAAAAGGACACTCAATCAAAATTAACCTTTCATTATTCAGATAGAGCATGCCATTTTAAACAATTTTCCAATTTACTTCCATTAACAAAATGTACACAGTCTTTTTATATTTAACCTTTTTGAGTCACCAGTTCCTACTGAGCATGTGCAAGAGTAAGTGTGTATGTATTTGTGAATGGCTGATAGCTGTCACATGGTATGTGCATGCATTTGTGATTGGCTGATGGCTGTCACATGGTACAGGGGGAGTGGAAAAAGGCATAACTTTTAAAATTGTCAGAAAAAAAATCTACTACTCATTTGAAGTTCAGACTAAGTGCTATTGCATTGTCTTGTTCTCTTGCATTTGTTGATTATGCAAATCTACTGTGTTGACTGGTCCTTTAAGTAACATTCCTCTCATTATATACCTTTTCTACAACTATATTACATCTCCCTGATTTGACTAAAACCAGATTTATGCTTATTTATAACCCTGGTGCAGTGGACCAGACTGCTGAGGCCTGAGAAAGTGGCCTAACTACAGTCCTTGGCATCCTCACCATTAACCCTTTGGGAGAAAAATATTTTTTATTTATTATTTGATTTTTATTATTTAGTGCAGACCCTTATGGCAGAATTTGAAAGTTCAATGCTGGATATATTTGACCGCCTTTTCCTAATTATGCAGTCTACTGCAGGAAAGATTGATGCTTCTGTGGATATTGATGAGGAATCTGCCAAGCAACAGATTGGCATAAAGTGTAATGCAGTACAAATATACACAGAATGGAGTCCTGATTTTCCTATTCAGAATATTTTGAGAGAATGAGAAATCTTTGGTTCCTGCATTAATTCCTGCTTAGGGTGATGTGGACGGCCCTGTGGTGTAGGATATAATTCAATTACATGGAGAGTTAAACAGTGTACACTATAGCGTTAGTGGGCGCTAGTTCCAGCAACTACCGAAAAGAGGCAGAAACCCCTGCAGACCAACTCGTATCAAGGAAGGAGAAATCCCCTATTAATGTAGTTGTACCTCTCCTGCATCAAGACAACTACTGTAATTTGGAGGAAGCACTCCGGCATACGGCATTGAACTTTTCACAAACTTTGATATAGGGAGAAGAGCAGAGAAGCTCTGGAACATTTATGGGGAGATGTTCTCATTTCCAACATGTGTGGTATGAGGGATTGTCAGTAATCATCTTCAGGCCCAATACTCATGAGAAAATGTCTGTGGTGGATGTGAGAGTCTGGCGTGTAAGTTTGGGCTAGCCTTGGAGAATTATATGGAGACCTGGAATGGTTTCTCTTAATCTAGCTTCTGTGGCCATGGTGCCTGGGATAAGTATTGTTTTGTGAGTTTTTCCGTGCTTTTACTGGGAATAACCAGTGAAATATCTGTTGCATAATTGGTATGCACTGAATTACTAAAAATTATAAAGGTGAATTCTGAATATTATGACAGCTATTTGCAGGAATATTGTTCTCACACTCAGATTTTGCTTTGTATTACTGCACTATATATGTATATTTGACCAGGATGTCTACTTATAGTCAAGTTAACTATATGTATGATTAATTGATATCCAGAGCTTATACTGTGAATTAGTGATGTTGCGAACCTAAAAATTTCGGTTCGTGAACAGGGAACGCGAACGTCCGCAAAAGTTCGCGAACGGGTGAACCGGGTGAACCCCCATTGACTTCAATGGGCAGACAAATTTTTAAACCCACAGGGACACTTTCTGGCCACAATAGTGATGGAAAAGTTGTTTCAAGGGGACTAACACCTGGACTGTGGTATGCCGGAGGGGGATCCATGGCAAAACTCCCATGGAAAAGTTAAGTAGTTGATGCAGAGTCTGGTTTTAAGCCACAAAGGGCATAAATCACCTAACTTTCCTAAATTGTTTGGAATAACATGCTTTAAAACATCAGGTATGATGTTCTATCGATCAGGTAGTGTAAGGGTTACGCCCGCTTCACAGTGACAGACCAAACTCCCTGTTTAAAGGGACAGTCTACACCAGAATTTTTATTGTTTTAAAAGATAGATAATCCCTTTATTACCCATTTCCCAGTTTTGCATAACTAACACATTTATAATAATATACTTTTAACCTCTGTGATTATCTTGTATCTAAGCCTCTGCAAACTGCCCCTTTTTTCAGTTCTTTTGACAGACTTGCAGTCTAGCCAATCAGTGCCTGCTCCCAGATAACTTCTCGTTCACAAGCACAGTGTTATCTATATGAAATACGTGAACCAACACCCTCTAGTGGTGAAAAACTGTTAAAATGCAATCTGAAAGAGGTGGGCTTCAAGGTCTAAGAAATTAGCATATGAACCTCCTAGGTAAAGCTTTCAACTAAGAATACCAAGAGAACAAAGCAAAATTGGTGATAAAAGTAAATTGGAAAATTGTTTAAAATTACATGCTCTATCTGAATCATGAAAGTTTATTTTGGCCTAGACTGTCCCTTTAACGCACCACAAACAACCGCAAACCGTCCATTTGCACAACTGCAAACTCCCCATTTGCACAAGGTTGGATTCCAAGCTAGCCATGTCCCGTTCCTTGTCCTCACCTGTCATTGAAGGTCTCTGAAAGGTGACAACAAGCCCCCTGGGATGCCTGCTGTGTTTGGTCTTCCACCTCCTCAAAGCCACCTTCCTCCTCTGACTCCTCTTCTTCAGACTCCTCTCTCTGCATTGCCTCTCTCTGCGTTATTATAAGGTGTGTTAAGTAGTAGTATTCCTATCAGTTTAATCCCTGTTCCGTCCCCTATCAGGGGACATGTATATGGCATGGATTTTAGGAACCGGGAGATGGAAAAGATGCTTGGTCGGTCCTCCTACTTCAAATTTGGGGCACTGCGCGTGCAATCTAATGTGCCACCAGATAGGAGTGGTGTGTAAAGTAGTACTATTCCTATCAGTTTAATCCCTGTTATGTGCCTTTTTTATTGGTTTGGTTTTTGAAGCCACAGTGCTGCACCAGAGGCCAGAAAAATTAGGCATGTACACATGCCTGTAAAATTAGGTATTGTTGCAGCCGCTGCTGTAGCAGCAGCGGCCAGAAAAATTGATGTTTGTTTCCCAGGCAGAAGGTGCCCTAAAACATTGCGGCTTGAACCCTAGTTGGTGGCGGATAAGTCACGCAAGTCATCCGGCATTCGAAGATAAAATACAGCAGCGTGTGGACCATTTTTAGCCCAAGGCAGCTCATCTCAGAGTCATCAGGCTTTTTTTACTCAAATGTATTGCCAAATGTCAGTCCCTTCGGGATCCATCCCTCATTCATCTTAATAAAGGTGAGGTAATCTAGACTTTTTTGACCTAGGCCACTTCTCTTCTCAGTCACAATACCTCCTGCTGCGCTGAAGGTCCTTTCTGACAGGACACTTGAAGCGGGGCAGGCCAGCAACATGTCTGTAAAGCATCTTGTCCTTGCCGGTGTGGTCGTGGGAGTCGTAGGATTACTTTCACCTCTTCCCCTGTTAGATTCCCATTGTGCTGTGACATCACCCTTATACGCTGTGTAAAGCATACTTTTTAATTTATTTTGGAACTTCTGCATCCTTTTCGACTTGCGGTAATTTGGTAACATTTCAGGTGCTTTATGCTTATACCGGGGGTCTAGTAGCATGGACACCCAGTACAGGTCGTTCTCCTTCAGCCTTTTTATACGAGGGTCACTCAGCAGGCACGACAGCATTAAAGACCCCATTTGCACAAGGTTGGATGCCGAGCTACTCATGTCCCGTTCCTCGTCCTCAGTGATTTCACTGAAGGTATCTTCTTCCCCCCAGCCACGTACAACATCATGGGTACCAGATAGGTGACAACGAGCACCCTGGGATGCCTGTTGTGATTGGTCTTCCTCCTCCTCCTCAAAGCCACATTCCTCCTCTGACTCCTCTTCCTCACAATCCTCTTCCAGCGTTGCCGCTGGTCCAGCAAGCGATGCTGATAAGGCTGTTTCTGGTGGTGATGGTGACCACAACTCTTCCTCTTCACGCTCATCTATGGCCTGATCCAGCACTCTACGCAGGGCACGCTCCAGGAAGAAAACAAATGGTATGATGTCGCTGATGGTGCCTTCGGTGCGACTGATTAGGTTTGTTACCACCTCAAAAGTACGCATGAGCCTACAGGCATTGCGCATGAGCACCCAGTAACATGAGAAAAACATTCCCAGCTCCGCAGAGGCTGTCCTAGCACCCCGGTCATATAAATACTTGTTAAAGGCTTTTTCTTGTTGGAGCAGGTGGTCGAACATTAGGAGTGTTGAATTCCAACGTGTCGGGCTGTCGCAAATCAAGTGCCTCACTGGCATGTTGTTTTGCCACTGGATATCAGAAAAGTGCGCCATGGCCGTGTAGGAATGCCTCAAATGGCCACACACCTTCCTGGACTGCTTCAGGACGTCCTGTAAGCCTGGGTACTTATGCACAAAACGTTGTACGATCAGATTACACACATGTGCCATGCACGGCACATGTATCAACTTGCCCAATTTCAATACCGCCACCAAATTACTTCCATTGTCAGAAACCACTTTACCGATCTCCAGTTGGTGCGGAGTCAGCCACTGATCCACCTGTGTGTTCAGGGTGGACAGGAGTGCTGTTCCGGTGTGACTCTCTGCTTTCAGGCAAGTCAACCCCAAGACGGCGTGAAACTGCCGTATCCGGGATGTGGAATAGTACCTGCGGAGCTGGGGGGGGTGCCGTTGATGTGGAGCAAGACGCAGCAGCAGAAGAGGACTCAGCCGAGGAAGAGGTTATGGAAGAGGATGGAGTAGGAGGAGTAGAGGAGGTGGCAGCAGGCCTGCCTGCAAGTTGTGGCGGTGTCACCAACTCCTCTGCAGAGCCACGCATTCCATGCTTGGCAGCCATCAGCAGGTTTACCCAATGCGCAGTGTAAGTGATATACCTGCCCTAACCATGCTTTGCAGACCAGCTATCAGTGGTCAGATGGACCCTTGCCCCAACACTGTGTGCCAGACATGCCATTACTTCCTTTCGCACAATCGAGTACAGGTTGGGGATTGCCTTTTGTGCAAAGAAATTTTGGCCGGGTACCTTCATCTGCGGTGTCCCAATAGCTACAAATTGTTTGAACGCCTCAGACTCCACCAGCTTGTATGGTAAAAGCTGGCGGGCTAAGAGTTCAGACAATCCAGCTGTCAGACCCCGGGCAAGGGGGTGACTTTGGGACATTGGCTTCTTACGCTCAAACATGTCCTTGACAGACACCTGACTGTGGGCAGATGAGCAGGAACTGCTACGGAAGAGAGACGGAGTGGCGGATGGTTGAGAGGGGGCAAGGAGGACAGCAGTGGTTGACATGGCTGAAGATGCTGGACCAGGAGGAGGATGGCGGCTTTGAGTTTGTGTGCTGCTTCTACTCATGTGTTCATCCCATCGGCGTTTGTAATGTGAAATCATGTGCCTTCGCAAAGCAGTTGTACCTAGGTGGGTGTTGGACTTCCCACGACTCAGTTTCTTTTGGCACAGGTTGCAAATGGCATCGCTGTTGTCAGAGGCAGACACACAAAAAAAATGCCACACTGCTGAGCTCTGCGATGACAGCATTCTGGTGGTGGCAACAGCATGCGTTGATTGGCGTGCTGTCTGGCTGACCCCGGGTGCCGATGCATGCTGTCTGACTGTGCCACTAGCTCCTTGCGATGACCTCCCCCTGCTTCCAACTCGTGTCCTCCTCCTCCTCTCTGTCTCCCCATCTGAACTTTCCCCATCTTCTTCTTCTCTTCTAGTGGACACCCACGTGACATCCATGGATGCATCATCATCAACCGCTTCACTTGTATCTGACAAATCAACAAAGGAAGCAGCAGCGGGTACAACATCATCATCATCACACCGTACGTCCATGTCTGTAATGCTGCCTGACTGAGATATATCACTGTTATCTACATCCTCTGTCAATGATGGTTGCGCATCACTCATTTCTTCAAACTGATGTGTCAATAACTCCTCTGACAGATCAAGTGAAGCGGCTGTGGTGCTAGTGTTGGTGGTGGCGGCAGGCGGGCGAGTGGTCACTTGAGAGGTGCCCGAAGCTAAGCTGGAGGTGGATGGTGCGTCAAGATTCCGAGCGGAAGCTGTAGAAGATTGGGTGTCCTGTGTTAGCCAGTCAACTAGGTCCTCCTCAGAACTTTTCGCGTTCATGGTACGTGGCCTCTGAACACTGGGCATTATTTTAGGGTCAAAGGGAATCACAGCACCACGACCATAATGGCACCTGCGGGGTGGCCTGCCTCTGCCTGTCATTTTTTTTTTAAAATGTACACTTACACTACTATTAAACAAAATATGAGTGGTGCCACTGGGCAAGAGGGCACAGTGTACACTGTGAGCCTGACACAAAAAAGCAGACTGATGTTTCACAGTCAAAAAAGGTATTTTTTTTTAAATGTACACTTACACTACTATTAAACAAGATATGAGTGGTGGCACTGGGCAAGTGGGCACAGTATACGCTGTGAGCCTGACACAAAAAAGCAGACTGATGTTTCACAGTCAAATTTTTTTATTTTTTAAATATTTACACTACTGTTACAACAGATATGAGGTGTGGCACTAGTTGGCAAGTGGGCCTGGCACACACGCTGGCAGGCAGGCAACTGCAATTAGATTACACTAGCAGACTGATGTTTCACAGTCAAAAAAGTTTTTTTTTAAATATTTACACTTCTGTTACAACAAATATGAGTGGTGGCACTAGTTGGCAAATAGGCCTGGCACACACGCTGGCAGGCAGACAACTGCAATTAGATTACACTAGCAGACTGATGTTTCACAGTCAAAAAAGTTTTTTTTTTAAATATTTACACTACTGTTACAACAAATATGAGTGGTGGCACCAGTTAGCAAGTGGGCCGGGCACACACGCTGGCAGGCAGGCAACTGCAATTAGATTACACTAGCAGACTGATGTTTCACAGTCAAAAAAGTTTTTTTTTAAAATATTTACACTACTCTTACAACAAATATGAGTGGTGCCACTAACTTGGCAAATAGGCCTGGCACACATGCTGGCAGGCAGGCAACTGCAATTAGATTACACTAGCAGACTAATGTTTCACAGTCAAAAAATTTTTTTTCAAATATTTACACTACTGTTACAACAAATACGAGTGGTGGCACTAGTTGGCAAGTGGGCCTGGCACACACGCTGGCAGGCAGGCAACTGCAATTAGATTACACTAACAGACTTATGTTTCACAGTCAAAAAAGTTTTTTTTTAAAATTATTTACACTACTGTTACAACAAATATGAGTGGTGGCACTAGTTGGCAAGTGGGCCTGGCACACACGCTGGCAGGCAGGCAACTGCAATTAGATTACACTAGCAGACTGATGTTTCACAGACAAAAAAGTTTTTTTTTTAAATATTTACACTACTGTTACAACAAATATGAGTGTTGGCACTAGTTGGCAAGTGGGCCTGGCACACACGCTGGTAGGCAGGCAACTGCTATTAGATTACACTAGCAGACTGATGTTTCACAGTCAAAAAAGTTTTTTTTTAAAATATTTAAACTACTGTTACAACAAATATGAGTGGTGGCACTAGTTGGCAAGTGAGCCTGGCACACACGCTGGCAGGCAGGCAACTGCAATTAGATTACACTAGCAGACTGATGTTTCACAGTCAAAAAAAGTTTTTTTAAAAATATTTACACTACTGTTACAACAGATATGAGTGGTGGCACTAGTTGGCAAGTGGGCCTGGCACACACGCTGGCAGGTAGGCAACTGCAATTAGATTACACTAGCAGACTGATGTTTCACAGTCAAAATTACACAGGAAAAAAAAAGACTGATGTTCTAGCTCTAAAAAGGGCTTTTTGGGGTGCTGTGCTTACAGCAGAGATCAGATGAGTCCTTCAGGACTGTAGTGGACACTGAATACACTAGCCTAGCTATCAATTTCCCTAAAAAATCAGCAGCATCTACACTGTCCCTCCTCTCACTAACAATGCAGGATCAGAATGAATCTAAAATGGCTGCTGCCCAGGAGCTGGGAGGGTCTGGGAAGTAGTGTCTGCTGCTGATTGGCTGTAATGTGTCTGCCGACTGTGAGATACAGGGTCAAAGTTTACTCGATGACGAATAGGGGGCGGTTCGAACATCGCATATGTTCACCCGCCACTGCGAACGCGAACAAGCTATGTTCGCCGGGAACTATTCGCCGGGGAACAATTTGCGACATCACTACTGTGAATGTGATATCAGTCATACCAAGTGTACTAGTATACAGGAGAGTATGCCACTATCTGTCATGCAATGGCATAAGTATAAATAATTCTGTTAATTTCTCCCTGAGGACAAATGGATGAATAGGCATCTAAATAATATTTCTTGAACCTAGTACAAAGGGATTCATAAATAACCTGGAACACTCATATATTGCTTCTAATTTATTAATGAATATATAAGTATTATTATGAGGCAGTCTATTATCACTTGATCATAATTATGCATTCACATTGTAACTACTCAGCTTACTATTTATAGAGTGATTCCATATGTCCGCTTATAGTTAAATTCTTTATTTGCATTTTAGCAAAACTTTTAGTTGTAGTATACTATACATTGTTCCCTAGACTTCATAGAGTTATCTATGGATGCGGTACACATCATTATTCTCTTGTATTGTGATTAATATATGCTTATGATCTGTGGGACATGAAACGCAAACTTTTTCTTTCATGATTCAGATAGATTATACATTCTTAAAAAAAAAATTCAATATAATTCTATCAATTTTGCTTCATCCTTTGGTATCTTTTATTGAAGAAGCAGCAATGCACTTCTGAAAGTGAGCTGAAACACTTGTAAACCAAATAAATGGACATACAAGTTCAGTCACCATTTATCAGCTAGCTCTAAGCTCCTGAACCTATCTAGATATGATTTTCAACAAAAGATACCAAGAGAATGAAGCAAATTAGATAATAGAAATAAATTGGTAAGTTATTTAAAATTGTATTCTCTACCTGAATAATGAAAGAAAAACTTTGGGTTTCCAGTCGCTTTAGCTTTAATTAGCCTAAAAATGTATCAGCTATAGTTTATAGCTATAATGTATGTTTTAAAGTTAGGCTATTTCTCAATTCAGCTCCTATAACTCCTTTAATAAACAATGGGAGATCACTTGTTTGTAGTTTAATTATGTTTATTAAGTTATTTAATTTGTTTATGCATGTAGTTATGAGACTTTCAACTATATACAAGTTATTTTCCTAAGCTTTAGATCTATAGATATAGATGAGGGTAATAACTATGAAGGTTTATCAGATTGTGCAAATGTTTACAATTTAATTTATTTGACATGATACAGAATGTTTATTATTCTTACTGTACATTTGCCCTTAATGACATATTGGAAAAAGCAGCTTAAATATTCAATACAAATGCTTCCAACAGCATTTAGCATACTATTGATATATAATTGTATGCAAACAATTGTATTTCTAATAAATCTTGGACTGCCTCCCACTGACTGTGTATCTTATATCATACAAATTAGATGTCATCACTGTGGTATGTAGTTTCTTATCAAGGCCCAAGATTGAGTGGTCTATTATTTTTCTCAGAAGTTTTTCAGAAGCATTATAGTATGAGGTAAATAAGATTTTCTTTTGTTATATTACAGACAGGGTATTTATTTTCTCTGCTTAATGTGTGTCAACATGTGTATTTTCTTTTTTTCTATTGTACAATACTGTCTGTATTATTTGAAATTGACCTTAATAAAAACAATGATAATATATATATATAAAGTTACGTGAAGTAATAAATATACATATGGAGATATAGGGGGATATTTATCAAAGTGTCAACCGAAAATACACTTGAATTCCACGTCCTAATTGTCACGAGATTGATCCGACCTAGTTATCAAAGCCTCAAGATCAGAAGAAGTTGAATTTTGTTGCGTAACATACGATCCGGCGGTCTCAATCCAACGCAGATCAACGCAGATAGATGTGAGTTGAAACCCCGTCGAATTCTAGCGGAATTATGTTCATTTGCCCTCTTATTCAACACCATTTGAAGCTTTTAAAAAGTTATAAAAAATTCAACATTTACGCTTGCGTCTTTTCCGACGCAGCGTACCTAGTTTTCAATCTGCCACCCTTGAGGTTGCGGATGCCATAGAACTCAATGGGAGTTGGAAAACACAGAAATCCTATGTTCGATGCTGCAATGAGAATGAAACATATCACCTAAAAACATTAAATTACAAACTATTAAATATGTATACCCAGGGGCAGAGTTGACTGCCATCAGAGCCAGACGTGCCTAAGGAGAGCTCCTGCATTTGGGACTGTTAGTTGGCCATAATTGGGGATACCCACACCTATTTCTGAGAATATCTGGGCATACTCAGACTTTATATATTGTCCCCTAACTCTACATATAAAAATTAGGGGCTTTCCTGCATTTTGGAGCACTTCTGACCGGACCGTGCTTCACCTGCGGTCCCTTCCTAACACAGCGCCTCCTGCTTGCTCCGGAGGGTCGGGGATCCGCTCCGGAGCTGAGGTCTAATGCTACCCTATCCACCTGAGTTCCAGCTGGCTACCTACCCCCAGGACAGAAGACCAAGCTGCTAGACCTTACCCACCGCATGGATCCTGGTGCCGCCTTGTTGGAGGAGTGTCGGGCTCACGGACCGCTTGCCTAACTCTGCAGATAGTCACTCCTGGTGTGACACAGCCTAATCTAGGTCCGGAGAGACCCTCCATGCCGCCCGGACATCCCGGGACCTTGCGCGCCTAAAAAGATTAGGGCGTGAAGATCCGCCATCTTTGTTCCGGCCTTCATCCCCGGTGGTGGCGCGGCCTGCCCGGAGAGCTCCCAGAGCCTAACCCCACTCACCGCCTGTGGCCCCACCAGCCTCCAGCCTTCCAGACCTGTTGTGTCCCTGATTGGACTTACACTTGTGAGGTGGCGGCACTGGCGACATCAGACTCCGGACCCGAACAGCCTTTTACAGAGGGTAGGTGAGTTAACCCTTTCTTGGCTACTTGCCACCTGGGGGTCATACTGTTTAGCTACTCGCCTAGCCCTCTAGCCCTCCTCTGACTTGCTTTGTGGCTATACAAGGGTCAGGGTGGACACCACCAGCTTGTTTAAAGGGCATATTGGCCCATTGTATCTAACTCCCACAGACCCATCTGCAACATCACAGGGTCTACTGGGCTGGAATCCTCCCCCCTCAGCCATTACTACCCTGCCTGCACTAGTACACATACCTTTGGGAATACAGAGGAGATTTTTGTTTTGAGCAGCTCCTTCCACTTAGTTAAAAATCTATCAGCACCTACCTCCTTGAGATTTTGGAACTTCTAGTACCCACAGCAGATACAGAGAGCTGCTAAAAACCATTCCTGCATACAGGAGCCCCTTATCTCTCAACACTCAGGGCATAGATCCCCCTGTGTTCTACCTGGTGCCCTATCAGGGGAATAGAGAAGTGGAGCTTAGCACCCTGTTGCATAGTATACATCTGGATTTACCCTGGACTTACTCCATACTTGTTCCACCTACCTTTGAACGCCTATCACAAGTCCCAGCTGGACCCTCACTAACTGTGGACCTTGCCCCCTCTACATTTTTTAACAGGCAGAATTACCAATACCTAACTCACCCTCCTCAGACTCATAAAATTACCTCATATACCTGGTAGCCTTTAGTGAGTTTTACCCCCCTGCCTCAGGAGCACTGAGGCTGCATAAACCACCACTGTCACTTTCTTTTGTGGACTTCAGTTTTTTCCTGCAATAATCTGACCATTTAGTTTGCAATTACTAGCTGCTGCGTCAGCATCTGTGTCTTTGGGCCTACACCCCAAAGTGGAGTGTTATTTTATTGTATTGTCTACCTAACTATATTGCCTTTCCTTTTTTTTTTAGGTGCTACCTACAGCAGAAATCTTAGATACTATATTGATAATATACATATCTTAGGTGCATCTACTTAAGACTCCCCCTTGCTTAATTTGTCACCCCCCCAATTTTCAGTACCTGCCCGCAGGGCCCTTAACATTCGATAGTGAACCAATATCAGTGTCTGTTAATTACCATTTATCCTGTATTGTGTTTGTAGGGGTATAATTTTTGGTCTCACTGAACGAGATTGGCTGCCTTGGTCCCCCCTGCGCTTCCCCCTTTCCGGCCCAGCTTGTCTGGGCTGGTCATTTCCACTTCCCTTTCCCCTTCCTTATGGTCGTATCCTCCTTTCCCGAGGCGCATGGGGGCTCTAGGGAACCGCCGCAATCACCGACACAGGGTCCACTCGCTGGGCCTCCTCTATCATTAATGTAAAGGTTTAATACTATGTACTAGGTGTAATTCATTACGAGGGCTGTGCTGGCCCCGCTCTTACAGTGTAACATTTATCGCTAATGTTTTAACCAGGTGTTGAAGCTTAATTCTTCTTTATCTTTGTGATTAGTCCAGGGGTTTAACGACTCCTCTGTGGGTACGTGGTCAGGGCGGGCCTCCTCTCCACCATACCGATACACTCCTTGGTCTCCCTACATCACCAAATATGTCACACTCAGCTAGAAAAAACACCAAGTCCCAAGCGGCCTCAAAGCAGACTGTTCTTGACCATTTTTCTCAACCACTCAAGAAACCTCCCTCAGTGAGCAAGGACATTAGCGATCCTGAATCTCAAGATGAGGGTTCTCAGTCAAGCTCTCAGTCTGTTGCACATCTTAATCACTACATTACCGAAAGCACTCTTCAGAAACTTCTCGCAGCTCAGACCAAATCTATCACTGCTGAGATCCAGAGAAGGTCGGCTGAACTTAAAAAGGAAATCCAGGAAATAGGAGATAGGGTTGATTCTCTCGAACGGCAACAAGACGATCTGGCTACTGACAACTCGAACCTCCTAGCCTACGCGGAAAATCTGGCCAAACAAATATCCCAACTTGAGCTGAAACTAGCGGATGTGGAGGACAGAGCTAGGAGGAACAATATCAGGTTTAGAGGCATCCCTGAGACGGTAAACACAGGTTGCTTGCAGGAGTATCTCATATATTTGTTCACCACATAGTTAGGCCCACTGGAGGGCAACATGCATGCTATGGAAAGGGCCCACAGGGCTCTCCGGCCACGTTCAGTATCATCAGATAGGCCGAGAGATGTGGTCATCTGCTTCCACCACTTTACCTTCAAAGACCGGTTGATGCAGGCAGCATACAACAAACCTACTTTACCCGACAATCTCAAAGACATCCAACTCCTACCTGACCTCTCCTCACATACTTTGCAACAGCGAAAGCTCTATGCCCCAATTACTACTCAGCTGAGGAAAGCAGGGATCAAATATAGGTGGGGATTCCCCACTAAACTGATCGTGACCAAGGATAATCAAACCCACACAGTCTCCTCACCCTCTATGGGAGGCATTTTATTAGCTAACTGGGGCCTCCAAGCTGCCCCCGACAACCAGCAGGAGACTCGGTCCAGATTGAGGGTCACAGCCCCAGAATGGTCTGTCAAAGAACAGAGACCAAAGCGACCAAAACCAAACCCCCCTGACCACACTCTGAGGCCTCAAGCCTCACCCACTTGAGGTCGTTGAATTGCATTTCAATACCAATGCCATGTTCATATACTGTTATTTGTTTACATGTTTAATACTATTGTAACTAGCTCCGGTTAGAGTTTGAGTAGATTTATATGTTTAATTAGTTACTTTGTTCTTTTCTTACAGTTGAGCGGGGCTACTTGCACTAGTCCCTCTGCCTCTCAGGCAAGGTTAACTCCCCCCCAATTTCTGGTGCCCATCCTAGGGCCCCACATAGGTGGACTACTTCCCTTACCCCTCATCCCCCCCCACCCAATCTTCGGCCCCCACCCTTCACTTCGCCGCCTCCCAAGATTTCTAAATGGCCTCTCTTAGATTTCTCACCTATAATGTCAGAGGCTTTAATACTGTGGGCAAGAGATGCCTTTTATCCCGATCCCTCCGCCACCATGGAGCGGATGTAGCCTTCCTCCAGGAGACGCACCTGCTAGCGGACTCCCCCCCTCCACACACCTAAGGACTACCCAGTATTCGAGGCGGCTTCCTTCACTAAAAAAGTCAGAGGGGTAGCCATCCTAATACACAAAAGAGTGGCTTACGAGCCCCTCTTTATATTCAGAGATCCTCAGGCCAGATATCTCATCCTTATATGTAATCTGGACCATGTCACATATACTCTTGTATCGGTCTATCTCCCGAACTCACTCCAACCTAGGTACCTCAGGAAAGTCCTTCTGCATGTGGAGAAGGTCAAACAGGGCAGAGTAATCCTCGCCGGTGACCTGAATATGGTATGGGATGGGAGGATAGATAGGAAAACCGGCCCCTCTAAGAGACTCCCCTCCAGCCAGGACCCCACCTGTCGTAGATTCAGGGAACTTATATGCCAGTTTACTTATTTTGATATTTGGAGGTCCCTGCACCCTCTAGACAAAGATTTTACCCACTTCTCCCATCCACACGCTACCTACTCTAGGTTAGATTACTTTTTTGCCACCCCACAGACCTAGAGCTGGTCCGCTCCGTGAACATTCATCTCTGCCCGTGGTCAGATCATGACCTTATCACCCTAGACATAGACTCTAGTCACACTACCAAGGCCAGAGCCCCATGGAGACTGCCACACCATCTCCTTTCGGATGTCTCGTTTAGGGAAGAGATCAGGAAGGAGATTTGCTTCACCCTCCAGACCAATGATACCCCAGTTAGCGAGAACATATGGGGTGCGTTTAAGGCTACTCTGCGAGGCCTCTTCATCCGCAAGCAGGCTTACCTCAGGAGACAAGCGGGCCTCTCCCTTTCCCAAGCACACTGCAGACTATGGGTTCTTGAAACCCAACGATGGACCTCGAATCCGATAGCCTGCAAATCTGAGGTGGAAGACCTTAGGTGGCATATCTGCCAGTTGGAATTTCGTAAGACACAATCCAATCTCCTCCGTTTGAAACACCTCCTGTATTCTAAAGGCAATAAAGCAGATTCTTTACTAGCCAACAAAATCAGGCAGGTGCCACTCGTATTCACAAAATCAAACAGGGTGCACAATCCTTCCGACTCCCTTCCCAGATAGGCCAACAGTTCCATAAGTTCTACTCTGAACTCTACAATATAGGCAACGCCGGGACTCTCGGGAAAGCCCCATCGGAAAACATTGATTCCTTCCTTCACTCCCTCGAGCTCCCCACCCTTGACGAATCTCACAAAGAGTGCATTGACACTCCGATTACTAACCAAGAGGTTAAATTGGTCATCAAAAAACTAAAGTCCCTTAAAGCCCCCGGGCCGGCCGGCTTCACGGCCATTTTCTACAAGACATACCTAGAAGAACTCGCCATTATACATACCAGATTTTTCAATAGGGCTATGTCCACAGGGAAATTTGATAGGGAATTCCTTGAGGCCTCCATCATTACCATTCCCAAACCCAATAAAGACCCTACCCTCTGCGCTAATTACTGACCCATTTCGCTCATCAATACCGACGTTAAGATTTACGCCAAAATCTTGGCTAACCGGCTAGCAAAGTTGCTCCCAACACTTATCGACCCAGACCAAGTCGGGTTCATACCAGGGAGAGAGGGCCCAGATAACACCAGGAGGCTCCTTGACATACTCCTAGAAGCCAAGAGACTGAATAGACCAATTGCGGTGCTTTCTCTCGATGCTGAGAAGGCCTTTGACCGCGTCAAATGGGAGTACCTCTGGCGGGTCTTAGAGAACTTCCAGTTCCCTGCGCAAATTCTATTGGCAATTAAGGCCTTATATTCCTCCCCAGTAGCCTCAGTGAGAGGATTGGGGTTTGACCCCACTCCCTTCCCTATCTCCAATGGCACCCGACAGGGCTGCCCCCTCTCTCCGATTCTGTTCGCGCTAGCCATGGAGCCTTTGGCTGCGGCTATTAGGACAGATAAAGAGATTTCGGGAATTACCCTACACGGTACGGTTCACAAAGTAGCCCTATTTGCAGATGATACCACCCTGTTTTTTTTCGAGACCCTCGAGGGAGATTCCGAGGCTCCTGTCCCTCCTGGAGACATTTAGTACCATGTCGTACTATAAATTAAATCACTAAAAATCTGAATTATTCACCTCTGGGTTCTCCGAGGAGGTCTCCAAAAGCTTATGCAGAAAATATAAGTTTATCCCTAGCCATAAGTACGTCTCTCATCTTGGTGTTAAACTATCCAATTCTCTCGCCCAAATTATTGAAGATAACTTCAAACCCCTCTTGACCGAGCTTCGGTCTCTGCCCATACGATGGAACTACAAATGTGTATCCTGGTTAGGATGCATAGCGGCCCTAAAGATGAGTTACCTTCCTAAACTCACGTACACCCTTCGCTGTCTCCCAATAAGAGTACCCAGAACCCTTCTCGTACAGTTCCAGAGCGCCTGTACTAAATACATCTGGCAAGGTAAGCCCCCTAGAGTTGCCCATAACGTTCTGCAATACCCCAGAATGCACGGCGGGGTTGCTTCTCCCTCTATTTTTAAGTATGCGGATGCCGCTTTGCTCACCCATATCTCCCAATGGGGAGTCAAAGATTCAGATAGCAAATGGAGGTCTATTGAACAAGCCTCCCTACCACATAACCTTACCCTAAGGGACCTAATATGGACGCCACCCCATTGCAGAAGGAATCTAGACGCCTCTAACCCGATTATTAAGGAATGCCTGTCCGCCTGGGACCACCTGAGGCATAATCCTTAGGTAGCCCCTCACCCGTCCCCAATTACTTCCGTAACCGGCCTTCTGTCCGGTTTACCGGACTCCCATCAGAATGCCTGGGCTCGGCTGGGTGTCACGAAGGTGGGGGACCTTTGGTCTACCTCGCCCCATACAACTTTCTCCCCCTACACCCAACTCAATATTTCTCCATCCACACCCCTGTATATGAAGTTTGAATACTCCAGAGTTACTAGCTTCTTGTCTCGGTGGGGATTCAAACCCTCTTTGCCTCGACAGCTCACCATCTGGGAAGCTAGATTGCAACAGGGGCTCAGACTGGGCAAACCACTGTCCTTACACTATTCCCTTATGGAAGGTGCTGTCCCAGCTGACAAAGCCCAACATATTCTGAAATGGGAACGGAAGTTAGACTTCACAAAACCCCCCCTAGAGTGGCAACGCACGCTCCTATTGACAAAGAAAACCCTTCATTGTATTACCATCCTTGAAACCTACATTAAGGTGCTCACGCACTGGTACTACGTCCCAGCTAGACTCGCGAAAATCTTCCCTGGGGCCTCCCCCACCTGCTGGAGAGACTGCTCACATATAGGGGACATGATCTACATTTGATGGCGCTGCCCCAGACTCAAACCTATCTAGAACAAATGTTTTTCTACATTAACCAGTTTAGGTATCAACCTACCCAGAACTCCCGAGACGGCTCTGTTCCACTTAGGCACATGCAAATTACCCAAACATTATGGTTCACTTTGTATTTACCTCCTGTCAGCCGTTAAACTTAATATAGCGAGATCTTGGAAAAGATCCCTCCCCCCAGCCTGGCCGGATATTATATCCACTATGGCATACATGTACTCTATGGAGAAGAGCATCTATTATGCCTCTGGTAGGACTGATTTCTTCGAACTGGTATGGTCCGATTGGAAAAACAGGTTTGACACCCTCTGGCTCCCCACCTTCGACATCTAGATGACAGTCCACCCCCAACTACATAGGTAGAAGACCTGGTCTTACCCTTATATACCTGAATTGGCTTAGTCTTTGCTTCCAAAGTCACCTTAGCATATTTCCCTTCCCTTTTCCCCTACCTCCCCTCCCCCTTCCACCCCCCCCCCCTTCCATCCCCCCCCCCCCTCGATGCTACTCTATGTCCTGTCAGGACACTGACACCCTTTTAATAGGTATTTACGTTATGTCTGTATTGCTTACGTTTATGTCCTGATGTACTTGCATTTGATGTACGATTGTCTCGTACAGTTGTTGTATCTATCATTCTTTTATTTCAAAAAAACAATAAAAATTACAAATTAAAAAAAAAAAGATATATGTATACCCTTCAAAAATTGAACAATATTATTGCTACAAATTTGGTGCACTATATAGAGATACATTTTTACATTTAAAAATATTGATCTTTATTTTTACAATCTATTTGCACCATGTTTAATATTGTATGTACACTTATACAAATATTACAAACACAGTTATTAAATAGCATTCCCTTTCTGTCATGTTTTTCAATGATCATACTCTACATTATTATTTAATTCATTGTTTAAATACATTTTTGAACAAAGGATAGCAAAAGAATAAAAAGTTATTTTTTTTCAATCACACAAAGGATAGCAAGAGAATGAAAACAGTGCCAAAAAATACAATATTTGAAAATGATAATCAAATTCACACAAAGGATAGCAAGAGAATGAAAAATTAAAAAAAAGACAAATTCACACAAAGGTCAGCAAGAGAATGAAAACTTTAAAAAAATCACACAAAGGATAACAAGAGAATGAAAACTTAAAAAAAGAAAAATTCAGTCAAAGGATAGCAAGAGAATGAAAACCTGAAAAAAAATAAAAATTCACACAAAGGATAGCAAGAGAATGAAAACTTAAAAAAAAGAAAAATTCACACAAAGGATAGCAAGAGAATGAAAACTTAAAAAAAAAAAGAAAAATTCACACAAAGGATAGCAAGAGAATGAAAACAGTGCAAAAAAATACAATATTTGAAAATGATAATCAAATGCATACAAAGGATAGGAAGAGAATAAAAATAGTGGCATTAAAAATACACTGACATGATTTTAAAATGGCATTTGATTCTATGTTTTGCATGTTCAACAGCTGTAATAAATGCAGGTGTAATAAATGCAGGTATATTCTTTGTGCAATTCAATCAATTACTTATGTACAACACATGAGTATGTATCTAGGGATGAAATCTGAACTCTGATTTTCTGTGTTTGCATGGCAGTGTTGTGGAGGCTTAAAAGCTCACTCATATTTTAACTTCAAAACACATAACAGTACTTTTATCACTGTGTTGCTATCCTTTGTTGGAAGTAAAATGCCATTTTAAAGGCATTTCTATGTATTTTGAATGTCATTGTTTTCTTTTGTGCTTGAAAAATGCATTGAAATTAATGTAAAATGGCATATCATAATGTTCGACATTGCATTCTCTTTCTAACTTAGGTTTGGCAATGTTAATAAACCACATTGTTCTTAAAATGTTATTTAACACAACAGTAATCACTGACCTTTTAAGTCTCCACAATGCTGCCATCCAAACACAGAAAATCTGGATTATGATTGCAACCATAGTTAAATACTCATGTGTTTTGCATAAGTTATTTACGCCTAGATTTAGAGTTCTGCGTTAGCCGTCAAAACCAGTGTTAGGGGGTCCTAAGGCTGGTTTTGGCCGCCCGCTGGTATTTAGAGTCAGTCAGGAAAGGGTCTAACGCTCACTTTCCAGCCGTGACTTTTCCATACCGCAGATCCCCTTACGTCAATTGCGTATCCTATCTTTTCAATGGGATCTTTCTAACGCTGGTATTTAAAGTCTTGGCTGAAGTGAGCGTTAGAAATCTAACGACAAAACTCCAGCCGCAGAAAAAAGCCAGGAGTTAAGAGCTTTCTGGGCTAACGCCGGTTCATAAAGCTCTTAACTACTGTGCTCTAAAGTACACTAACACCCATAAACTACCTATGTACCCCTAAACCAAGGTCCCCCCACATCACCGCCACTCTATTAATTTTTTTAACCCCTAATCTGCCGACCGCACACCTCCGCCACATACATTATCCCTATGTACCCCTAATCTGCTGCCCCTAACATCCCAACCCCTATATTATATTTATTAACCCCTAATCTGCCCCCCTAATGTTGCCGCTACCTACCTACAATTATTAACCCCTAATCTGCCGACCGGACCTCACCGCTACTATAATAAATGTATTAACCCCTAATCCGCCTCACTCCCGCCTCAATAGTATTAACCCCTAATCTGCCCTCCCTAACATCGCCGACACCTAACTTCAAGTATTAACCCCTAATCTGCCGACCGGACCTCGCCGCTACTCTAATAAATTAATTAACCCCTAAAGCTAAGTCTAACCCTAACACCCCCTAAATTAAATATAATTTAAATCTTACGAAATAAAATAAATCTTATTAAATAAATTATTCCTATTTAAATCTAAATACTTACCTGTAAAATAAACCCTAATATAGCTACAATATAAATAATAATTATATTTTAGCTATTTTAGGATTAATATTTATTTCACAGGCAACTTTGTATTTATTTTAACCAGGTACAATAGCTATTAAATAGTTATTAACTATTTAATAGTTACCTAGTTAAAATAATTACAAAATTACCTGTAAAATAAATCCTAACCTAAGTTACAATTAAACCCAACACTACACTATCAATAAATTAATTAAATAAACTACCTACAATTACCTACAATTAAATCAACTAAACTAAATTACAAAAACAAACAAACACTAAATTACAAAAAATTTAAAAAAAATTACAAGAATTTTAAACTAATTACACCTACTCTAAGACCCCTTAAAAAATAACAAAGCCCCCCAAAATAAAAAAAATGCCCTATCCTATTCTAAAATAAAAAGTTTACAGCTCTTTTACCTTACCAGCCCTTAAAAGGGCGTTTTGCGGGGCATGCCCCAAAGAAAACAGCTCTTTGCATTTAAATAAACATACAATACCCCCCCAACATTACAACCCACCACCCACATACCCCTAATCTAACCCAAACCCCCCTCAAAAAACCTAACACTAAGCCCCTGAAGATCTTCCTACCTTGTCTTCACCACGCCGGGTATCACCGATCCGTCCAGAAGAGGGTCCGAAGTCTTCCTCCTATCCGGCAAGAAGAGGTCCAGAAGAGGGTCCGAAGTCTTCATCCTATCTGGCAAGAAGAGGAGATCTGGACCGGCAAACATCTTCATCCAAGCGGCATCTTCTATCTTCTTCCATCCGGCGCGGAGTGGGACATCTTGAAGCAGCCGACGCAGATCCATCCTCTTCTTCCGAAGTCCTAAGTCCGAATGAAGGTTCCTTTAAATAACGTCATCCAAGATGGCGTCCCTCGAATTCCGATTGGCTGATAGGATTCTATCAGCCAATCGGAATTAAGGTAGGAAAAATCTGATTGGTTGATTGAATCAGCCAATCAGATTCAAGTTCAATCCGATTGGCTGATCCAATCAGCCAATCAGATTGAGCTTGCATTCTATTGGCTGATCAGAACAGCCAATAGAATGCGAGCTCAATCTGATTAGCTGATTGGATCAGCCAATCGGATTGAACTTGAATCTGATTGGCTGATTAAATCAGCCAATCAGATTTTTCCTACCTTAATTGCGATTGGCTGATAGAATCCTATCAGCCAATCAGAATTCGAGGGACGCCATCATGGATAACGTCACTTAAAGGAACCTTCATTCGTCAGGAGTCGCCGGAAGAAGAGGATGGATCCGCGTTGGCTGCTTCAAGATGGTCCTGCGCCGTGCCGGATGGATGAAGATAGAAGACGCCGCCTGGATGAACATGTCTACCGGTCCAGATGTCCTCTTCTTGCCGGATAGGATGAAGACTTCGGACCCTCTTCTGGACCTCTTCTTGCTGGATAGGATGAAGACTTCGGACCCTCTTCTGGACGGATCGGTGATACCCGGCATGGTGAAGACAAGGTAGGAAGATCTTCAGGGGCTTAGTGTTAGGTTTTTTAAGGGGGTTTTGGGTTAGATTAGGGGTATGTGGGTGGTGGGTTGTAATGTTAGGGGGTATTGTATGTTTATTTAAATGCAAAAGAGCTGTTTTCTTTGGGGCATGCCCCGCAAAAGGCCCTTTTAAGGGCTGGTAAGGTAAAAGAGCTGTTAACTTTTTATTTAAGAATAGGGTAGGGCATTTTTTTATTTTGGGGGGCTTTGTTATTTTTTTAGGGGGCTTAGAGTAGGTGTAATAAGTTTAAAATTCTTGTAATCTTTTTTTATTTTTTGTAATTTAGTGTTTTTTTGTTTTTGTAATTTAGTGGGGTTTTTTTTTTGTAATTTAGTCTAGTTGATTTAATTGTAGGTAATTGTAGGTAGTTTATTTAATTAATTTATTGATAGTGTAGTGTTAGGTTTAATTGTAACTTAGGTTATGATGTATTTTACAGGTAATTTTGTAATTATTTTAACTAGGTAACTATTTAATAGTTAATAGCTATTTAATAGCTATTGTACCTGGTTAAAATAAATACAAAATTGCCTGTAAAATAAATATTAATCCTAAAATAGCTACAATATAATTATTATTTATATTGAAGCTATATTAGGGTTTATTTTACAGGTAAGTATTTAGATTTAAATAGGAATAATTTATTTAATAAGATTTATTTTATTTCGCTAGATTTAAATAATATTTAACTTAGGGGAGTGATAGGGTTAGGGTTAGACATTTATTAGCGGTGAGGTCCGGTCGTCAGATTAGGGGTTAATACTTGAAGTTAGGTGTTGGTGATGTTAGGGAGGGCAGATTAGGGGTTAATACTATTTATTATAGGTTTTTTGAGGCGGGAGGGAGGCGGATTAGGGGTTTATACATTTATTATAGTAGCGGTGAGGTCCGGTCGGCAGATTAGGGGTTAATAAGTGTAGGTAAGGTAGCGGCGACGTTGGGGGCGGCAGATTAGGGTTTAATAAATATAATATAGGGGTCGGAGGTGTTAGGGGCAGCAGATTAGGGGTACCTAGGGATAACGTAGGTTGCGGCAGTGTACGGAGCGGCAGATTAGGGGTTAAAAATAACATGCAGGGGTCAGCGATAGCGGGGGTGGAAAATTAGGGGTTAATAAGTGTAAGGTTAGGGGTGTTTAGACTCAGGGTACATGTTAGGGTGTTAGGTGCAGACTTAGGAAGTGTTTCCCCATAGGAAACAATGGGGCTGCGTTAGGAGCTGAACGCTGCTTTTTTGCAGGTGTTAGGTTTTTTTCAGCTAAAACTGCCCCATTGTTTCCTATGGGGGAATCGTGCACGAGCACGTTTTTGAAGCTGGCCGCATCCGTAAGCACCGCTGGTATTGAGAGTTGCAGTGGCGGTAAATATGCCTGTACGCTCCCTTTTTGGAGCCTAACGCAGCCCTTCTGAGAACTCTCAATACCAGCGTTGTTTAAAAGGTGCGGGGGGAAAAAAGCATGCGTAGCTAACGCACCCCTTTGGCCGCAGAACTCTAGGCGTATGTTAATTGCACAAACAATACACCTGCATTTATTACAACTGCTGAACTCACCTGGATGATCTAATTCTAGACATTCATTTTGAGACAAAATTGTGTTTGTCAAATGACGCAATAATACAGAAATTTGGTTAATCTTGAATAAATTATTCAATCAATTTGCTCAGAAAATGACGCAAGAATCATGAAGTTCTGTAAGTCATTGGTTAGGTAATAATAATCGGTATATCTCACAGCGCTTAACAAATATAAGTTCCCTGTGGCTCTTTGAAATAAGGGTCCCTAGCTGACCCTGAAAGTTAAATACAGAAATAGCTTAGATACAAGGAGCGCCTATAATTCAAGGCAAAAGACAGATACTTGTATAAAAGTGTTTACATTTATTTAAAAACACATATAAAATAATATCATAGATCCATGTAACAAAAACCTAATAGGTTACATTTAAGATGAATAAAAAAGGAAATGACAATGATAGTGTTAAATCTTAAAACCTTCTACAAAAACACATATCAAGTCCAGAAGATGTAGTGATATCCTACTTTTGCAAATGGTTTGTTCAATATAAAAATTGTTTCCTTAATCCAATAAGTCTATTATTAGTCCAATAAAGTGCTTAAGTGTTTATACCTGTGGATAAAAAAGATACAACATAGTGCAATAATGCTAAAATCTTGTATAAATAATCAGAGTGAAGCTTACCATAAATGTCAACGTGTTTCGGCTGTCTATTAGGCCGTAGACATTTATGGTAAGCTTCACTCTGATTATTTATAGAATATTTTAGCTTTATTGCACTGTGTTGTCTTTTTTATCCACAGTTTTCTTTTGTGAGGCACTCAATATCCCTCAAGGATATATTGTTTTTTACAGCCCTATTTATTGGATCAGGAACACAATCTTATATTGGACTAATAATAGACTTATTGGATTAAGAAAACAATTTTTATATTGAACTAACCATTTGCAAAAAGTAGGATATCACTACATCTTCTGGACTTGATATGTATTTTTGTAGAAGGTTTTAAGATTTAACAATATCATTGTCATTTCCTTTTTTACATCAATAGATGTAAATTAGAAAGTTGTTTAAAAGTGCATGCTCTTTCTAAATCAGGAAAGAAATAAATCGGGTTTCATATCCCTTTAACTAACCATTTAATTATTGATTTTCATCTTAGTTGAGAGATTGTGATTGAGTTATGTACTTGCTCTGTGTATTACTTTAAAAATGTCTTGATGAATGTTCAATATTGTACCCAATTTGGTTTCAATAAAAGATGTGTAATTCTTTTTTATTACACATTCCCCAGTTTAGCATTACCAACAATTTTATATTGATATACTTTTTACCTCTGTGATTAACTTTTATATAAGCATAATCTGACAAACCCCTGATAAATTGACATTTAATTTTAGGAAAAACATAAAATTAGAAATAAACCTTTTATAATATTTTTTATTAATATACATTATTTGTGGGGGAACTTCCGGGTGGCGGCCATGACAGGTTGCATGTTTTTCAGCTCTATTCATCTCCAGCATAATTCTACTTGAAATCTTGGTCTTAATACTGCATCTTGTGTGTAGAGAATCTGGCAGAACGAAGCAATCTTTATTGGGCATTATTATTATTGCTGGATTTTGCTCCCCGGCAAGAACTAGAGGTTGCGGCCTACCATCCTAACCCCCCCGGCAGGGCAATTGTTTGCCGCTGTCGTTAAGAAGCAGTGATGAACCGCAAGCCACTGCAAGTTCTCTGAACAACAGGATACTATTTATAACACTCACAGCTTTGATCACCAACCAACGCTTGCTCCTAACTAATTTAACATGGAGATCCCATCAAACTTTTTTTGGAGATGTGCAACTTGCTCTTGAACCACCATGCCACATTGGAGAGGCTTTACTCCATACCTGATAACAACGTTCCCTCCTTGGTCCCGCAGCCCACCCGCATTGAGCGCAACCTGTTGGAGAGTAGGGGTGGCGGCGCCCTTGGGCCCCGGTGCCGTCCCCCTACATCCGATGGGTCTATGAAGGAGCCGGCGAATAAGACAGAAGGAGCAGCGAAGCAACAAGAGAGCAGGCTGATAGATAAAACAGCGGTTGCTCCCAAAAGTCTCACAAGTATATCTCAGGCCTCCGTTTCTACAAGTACTGACCTTGTAGAAGCTGAGCAGCAGTACAAAGAGTACACTAAGCACACCTTGCAAGTGCGGTTATCTCGAGCACAGGAGGGGGTGTTTGGCAACGCAAGTACCAGGGACCCAGGACAATCTTCACAAATGCCACTGGAGCCAATTATCCACCATCGCTCTCTCATATTATTCCTCAACTGGGACCCGGGGGGTTCGTGGGTCCTCCGTGAGGGGAGTGCAGATTGAGGCTGCTGATTCTCTTCATTATTTATCTACGGCTTATGTACTGCTGTAGGGGACTGATGGAGAGTTATTTCATGGGAGATCTCAGTGCCTGTGTAACTTAACGTTCACTATGAGAGGCATGTTTGGACACTCACTATTTTATCCGTGACACTTTCCTTTTAGTGTACAGATTGTTGGACCTGAATGTGAGGATATTAATCCTCTTATAAGTAGTGCTACTGGAATTCGCCTAGAGCTATGGGTACAACGAGCAATTGAGAACCTTTTTGTTGGTTTATTTAACTTCTTAATTACTCAACACATCTAGTATATGTGCAAAAAATGGGATATGTACATTTTATTTGTTAAAGTTGTGATCTTCATACTGATGTACCTATCTTTTTCCTCTTTCATGTGGGCCACGCTTCTGTCGCAGGCAGGTACTGTGCTGATACTTTCTCTTTGAAGAGTTGAAGGAAATACTATATCAATTTGTACCCAGCACTATGCACTCTTATTTATGCTATTACCTCATGTCATTGATTGTCCAGTTAGCTTGCAAGCAACCTCCACAATTTGCAATTTTAAAGCCTAGTTAGATTTTGGGTGTGTCCTACAGGTCTCTTGCCTCAAACCCTGATTTCATTGAATTCCATCCTGTGCACTAACACCTTGTTTACCTACGTTGTTTTATTTCCTATTTGCGATGCTATGTACACCTTTAAATTATAATATGCCCTAGTTAATGTCAATATATCCCAGGAGCAAACTACCTCAGTCATCTTAATTGGCTTAGTTAGTTCATGTATACACCCTTCTTCCCCACCCAAGCTATATAAAGGGACCTCCAGAACTCTAATTAAACTGTATTTTAGACCTATAATTTGACCAACTTCTAACTGAAGGGCAAGTGTTGGTACTTCAAATGTTAATGTTTTGTTTATTTAATGTTGAGAACTCAAAAATTTGAGGTGAATCTGGTGAGATCCATAAGTGGTCTCTACTTTTATAATTAGCCGTCAGTCAAAGCAGTTCTACTATATGGGCATGGGTCCAAGAGTGGCCCTTAACATGAAGAAGAAGGCTTAAACTTATAGTGGCATATGTGTATTTTATTTCTAGAAAGCATTACTTCCACTAATGACCCTATATTATGTGACTAGCTGAGTTTGTTTTCTCAGAGAACGTTGGTACAACATCTGCTAGTCATATTGATGATTGGCTTTGTTACTATCACAAAGATATATTTTTTCATTTTGATGTGTGAACTATTAGTTAAAAAAATATATATATATACATTATTTGTAAATATTTTATAGTATTACTATTAAATGTTGGATCTGAGTTTTACATTTCTTTGTTGGTGTTCAGTGTCCCTTTATTTAAAAAGGTCATATATAAATGAAATATGATAATGAATACATTTACACAATATTAATACATTTTAAATTCCTTGACTATTACATGGTAATTATGACTCATTATATTAAAATTATGGATGCATTGAACCTTTAATAGAAGTGATTTGCTTAGGCCAAAATCAAGACTATATCATTTTTTTTATTTTATTCAAAACATATATGTCGTACCTTTGAAAAGTCTATCTTACACATGCATTGAATTTATCATCAGTCATTTGTAACATTTGTATTATGTGAATAAAGTAATAACAAACAAACAAATTTATTAATCTTCAAATTATTTTTATTCATAATTTGGATTAAATCCAATTTCCAAATTTAAAAATACATACATAATCACATAAAAACAAAATAAATCAAATAAAAATATAAACTAGCACAATAAAAACCCAATTTCTTCGCTATTTTTGAGAATGGAGACTGGGGGCTGATATCTCTCCCTTGTTCCCCTTCTACCAAACATGAAAAACAATTCTCTATTAAAAATCCGGTTGTCTTCATCTGCCCTCTCCTGATGCTGGAGTTTTCCCTGCTCTACAGCTGCCATGGCCCTATCTACCTCTAATCTCTCCCTATCAAAATGTATTCTATCCATCTGCCTTTCATAAAAAAATCTATTGTTTCTCTAATTCTAATCTTGAACTATCCCTCATCCATTCATATTCAAATCTATCCATAGCTAAATCTATTCTACCTGATTCTATTCTCAAGATTTCCCTCTCTAAATCTAATCTTTCCCTATCTACTATGATGCCCCTTGTTAATATCTGACCCTGTTGCTCAACAGATAATCATAATGCCCCATGCAACTCATGGTGATCATCCCGGTACTGCCTGGCCAGATGTAACATTTGATGAACTGCCTCATCATTAAAAATCCGGTTGTCTTCATCTGCCCTCTCCTGATGCTGGAGTTTTCCCTGCTCTACAGCTGCCATGGCCCTATCTACCTCTAATCTCTCCCTATCAAAATGTATTCTATCCATCTGCCTTTCATAAAAAAATCTATTGTTTCTCTAATTCTAATCTTGAACTATCCCTCATCCATTCATATTCAAATCTATCCATAGCTAAATCTATTCTACCTGATTCTATTCTCAAGATTTCCCTCTCTAAATCTAATCTTTCCCTATCTACTATGATGCCCCTTGTTAATATCTGACCCTGTTGCTCAACAGATAATCATAATGCCCCATGCAACTCATGGTGATCATCCTGGTACTGCCTGGCCAGATGTAACATTTGATGAACTGCCTCATCATCATTGATGGGAGATAGTTTGTGGCCAAAATCAGCATGGCCATGAGCTGCTGGGGAATGAGCAACAGGTTCAAGAGGGGCACCAGTGTCCAGAGCAGCTGGGTCTTCTGGGGCAGGAGCAGCAGCACAAATGAGAGCCTCCATATCCGATGTCGCTCAGGAGGTTTCTTGCTCCTTGGATTCTGTTAATTGGGTCTCTCCCAGGGACTCCTCCTCCTCCTCCACAATGGATCTCATCTGACGAACACAACCGTCGATCTCCTATGAAACATTGTATACATGTTCCATATCTAAATAAATTGGGGGGAAAAAATTAGAATCCCATGTAATGTAAAGTAAAAGATTATAGACATATACAAGTAAACAGATAGCTTCCATGATTCCTATCGTGATTTTCAATTTCAGACATTGTATTTTGACAGGAAGAATTCTGCTAGTTAATGTTATCTTAAAGGGATACTCCATCAAAGTTTGTAATACAAATGAATGTGTCTCACCTTTTTCAAAAAGATATTTAATTGTTGCTATATAAATGTTTGAACAAAAATGCTTATTATAAAAGCTATATCATTTTCAAAAGTGTATTTAAGTATTTACCGTGCACCATCATTTTCCATACAGCACTTTTATTTAATTTCCGTTTTGAAACTGTTTTTAGACTGTTTATTAATTACAAATATGATACAATCCGCCCAGGTGCTGTGAGAAGCTTGAGTATTGACAATGCTGTTGCATAGAGAATATCGTATTCTGAGCCACATGGATGTGCATGTAAAAACATAAATTATTAAAATAATATTTAAATTTTAGCTGAGATAGATAGATAGATATATCTATCGATCTAGCTATGTGCTAATGCTGATGCTTGTATAGGTTAAAGCAATAATCTATTCAAAATAGAAGGGTAATGATTGTGATAGAGCATGAAATTTGAATGACCTTTATACATAAATAAATTTACTTTTTTCTTTGTTTTCTGTTAATATTGTTTGAATTGTAGGCTTAGATGTTCTTTGTTTTGTTAAGCACGTAGGTAGCACTTGATGATTGTTGTTGGAATGTAGGCAAACAATCATAAGGCAAAACACTGTTGATGATCCAAACCTGCGATTCCTTCTAAGTTTAAAGGGACATGAAACCCAAAAATGTTCTTTCATGATTAAAGGGACACTGAACCCAAATCTTTTCTTTTGTGATTCAGATAGAGCATGCAATTTTAAACAACTTTCTAATTTACTCCTTTTATCAAATTTTCATCATTCTCTTGGTATGTTTATTTGAAAAGCAAGAATGTCAATTTAGATGCCAGCCCATTTTTAGTGAACAACCTGGGTTGTGCTTGCTGATTAGACAGCACCAATAAACAAGTGCTGTCTATGGTTCTGAACCCAAAAATTGCTGGCTCTTTAGCTTAGATGCCTTATTTTTCAAATAAAGATAGAAAGAGAATGAAGAAAACTTGATAATAGGAGTAAATTAGAAAGTTGCTTAAAATTGCATGCTCTATGTGAATCAGGAAAGAAAAAAATTGGGTTCAGTGTCCCTTTATGCTAGAGAATACACTTTTTTTTTATTTATGAAAAATTGACTTCTATTATCTAATTTGTTTCATTCTCTTGGTATGCTTTGATGAATGAGCAGCAATACACTACTGGTTGCTAACTGAACACATTGGTGAACCAATGACAATCATTATATATATTCAGCAACCAATCATCAGCTATAACCCTAGGTCCTTTGCTACTCCTGAGCTTGCCAAGATAAACATTTCAGCAAAGAACGACAAGAGAAGGAAGCACATTAGATAATCAAAGTACATTTTAACATTAATTAATACACGGCTAGATTTCGAGTTTTGCGGCCAAAGGGGTGCGTTAGCTACGCATGTTTTTTTCCCCCGCACCTTTTAAATAATGCTGGTATTTAGAGTTCTCTGAAGGGCTGCGTTAGGCTCCAAAAAGGGAGCGTAGACCATAATTTACCGCCACTTCAACTCTAAATACCAGCGTTGCTTACGGTAGCGGCCAGCTTGAAAAATGTGCTCGTGCACGATTTCCCCATAGGAAACAATGGGGCAGTTTGAGCTGAAAAAAACCCTAACACCTGCAAAAAAGCAGCGTTCAGCTCTTAACGCAGCCCCATTGTTTCCTATGGGGAAACAGTTTCTAAGTCTGCACCTAATACCCTAACATGAACCCCGAGTCTAAACACCCCTAACCTTACACTTATTAACCCCTAATCTGCCACCCCCGCTATCGCTGACCCCTGCATTATATTATTAACCCCTAATCTGCCACTCCGGACACCGCTGCAACCTACGTTATACCTATGTACCCCTAATCTGCTTCCCCCAACGTCGCTGACAACTACATTATATTTATTAACCCCTAATCTGCCCCCCAACGTCGCTGCTACCTTACATACACTTATTAACCCCTAATCTGCCAACCGGACCTCGCCGCCACTATAATAAATGTATTAACCCCTAAACTGCCTCACTCCTGCCTCGCAACCCCTATAATAAATAGTATTAAACCCTAATCTGCCCTCCCTAACATCGTCGCCACCTAACTTCAAGTATTAACCCCTAATCTGCCGACCGGACCTCGCCACTACTCTAATAAATGTATTAACCCCTAAAGCTAAGTCTAACCCTAACCCTAACACCCCCCTAAGTTAAATATAATTTAAATCTAACAAAATAAATTATTTCTTATTAAATAAATTAATCCTATTTAAAGCTAAATACTTACCTGTAAAATAAACCCTAATATAGCTACAATATAACGAATAATTATATTGTAGCTATTTTAGCATTTATATTTATTTTACAGGCAACTTTGTATTTATTTTAACTAGGTACAATAGCTATTAAATAGTTATTTATTATTTAATAGCTACCTAGTTAAAATAATTACAAAATTACCTGTAAAATAAATCCTAACCTAAGTTACAATTAAACCTAACACTACACTATCAATAAATTAATTAACTAAACTACCTACAATTACCTACAATTAAATCAACTAAACTAAATTTCCAAAAAAACAAACAAACACTAAATTACAAAAAATAAAAAAAGATTACAAGAATTTTAAACTAATTACACCTACTCTAAGCCCCCTAAAAAAATAACAAGGCCCCCCAAAATAAAAAAAATGCCCTACCCTATTCTAAAATAAAAAGTTAACAGCTCTATTACCTTACCAGCCCTTAAAAGGGCTTTTTGCGGGGCAAGCCCCAAAGAAATCAGCTCTTTTGCCTGTAAAAAAAAACATACAATACCCCCCCCAACATTACAACCCACCACCCACATACCCCTATTCTAACCCACCCAAACCCCCTTTAAAAAACCTAACACTAAGCCCCTGAAGATCTCCCTACCTTGTATTCACCCAGCCGGGTATCAAGATCCATCCAGAAGAGGGTCCGAAGTCTTCATCCTATCCGGCAAGAAGAGGTCCTCCAGAGGGTCCGAAGTCTTCATCCTATCGGCAAGAAGAGGTCCTCCAGAGGGTCCAAAGTCTTCATCCAGGCGTCATCTTCTATCTTCTTCCATCCGGAGCGGGTCCATCTTGAAGCAGCCGACGCGGAGCCATCCTTCCTCACCGACGGACTAACGACGAATGAAGGTTCCTTTAAATGACGTCATCCAAGATGGCGTCCTTCGAATTCCGATTGGCTGATAGGATTCTATCAGCCAACGGAATTAAGGTAGGAAAAATCTGATTGGCTGATTGAATCAGCCAATCAGATTCAAGTTCAATCGGATTGGCTGATCCAATCAGCCAATCAGATTCAGCTCGCATTCTATTGGCTGATCGGAACAGCCAATAGAATGCGAGCTCAATCTGATTGGCTGAATCAGATTTTTCCTACCTTAATTCCGATTGGCTGATAGAATCCTATCAGCCAATCGGAATTCGAGGGACGCCATCTTGGGTGACGTCATTTAAAGGAACCTTCATTTGGACTTAGGACGTCGTTAGAAGAGGATGGATCCATGCCGGCTGCTTCAAGATGGACCCGCTCCGGATGGAAGAAGATAGAAGATGCCGCATGGATGAAGACTTCCGAGCCTCTGGAGGACCTCTTCTGGCCGGATTGGATGAAGACTTCGGACCCTCTGGAGGACCTCTTATGGACGGATCGGTGATACCCGAATGGGTGAATACAAGGTAGGGAGATCTTCAGGGGGGTAGTGTTAGGTTTATTTAAGTGGGGTTTGGGTTAGAGTAGGGGTATGTGGGTGGTGGGTTGTAATGTTGGGGGGGATTGTATGGTTTTTTTACAGGCAAAAGAGCTGATTTCTTTGGGGCATGCCCCGCAAAAAGCCCTTTTAAGGGCTGGTAAGGTAATAGAGCTGTTAACTTTTTATTTTAGAATAGGGTAGGGCATTTTTTTTATTTTGGGGGGCTTTGTTATTTTTTTAGGGGGCTTAGAGTAGGTGTAATTAGTTTAAAATTCTTGTAATCTTTTTTATTTTTTGTAATTTAGTTTAGTTGATTTAATTGTAGGTAATTGTAGGTAGTTTAGTTAATTTATTTATTGATAGTTTAGGTTTAATTGTAACTTAGGTTAGGATTTATTTTACAGGTAATTTTGTAATTATTTTAACTAGGTAGCTATTAAATAGTTAATAACTATTTAATAGCTATTGTACCTAGCTATATTAGGATTTATTTTACAGGTAAGTGTTTAGCTTTAAATAGGAATAATTTATTTAATAAGATTTAATTTATTTCGTTAGATAAAAATTATATTTAACTTAGGGGGGTTTTAGTGTTAGGGTTAGACTTAGCTTTAGGGGTTAATACATTTATTAGAGTAGCGGCTAGGTCCGGACGGCAGATTAGGGGCTAATACTTGAAGTTAGGTGTCAAAGATGTTAGGGAGGGCAGATTAGGGGTTAATACTATTTATTATAGGGTTTTTGAGGTGGGAGTGAGGCGGTTTAGGGGTTAATACATGTATTATAGTGGCCGCGAGGTCCGGTCGGCAGATTAGGGGTTAATAAGTGTAGGTAAGGTAGCGGCGACATTGGGGGGTCAGATTAGGGGTTAATAAATATTATGTAGGTGTCGGCAATGTTAGGGGCAGCATATTAGGGGTACATAGGGACAATGTATGTGGCGGCGGTGTGCGGTCGGCAGATAAGGGGCTAAATTTTTTTATTAGAGTAGAGGCGATGTGGGGGGGGGCCTCGGTTTAGGGGTACATAGGTAGTTTATGGGTGTTAGTGTACTTTAGAGCACAGTAGTTAAGAGCTTTATGAACCGGCGTTAGCCCAGAAAGCTCTTAACTCCTGACTTTTTTCTGCGGCTGGAGTCTTGTCGGTAGAGTTCTAACGCTCACTTCAGCCAAGACTCTAAATGCCGGTGTTAGGCAGATCCCATTGAAAAGATAGGATACGCAATTGGCATAAGGGGTATGGAAAAGTCACGGCTGGAAAGTGAGCGTTAGACCCTTTCCTGACTGACTCTAAATACCAGCGGGCGGTAAAAAGCAGCGTTAGGACCCCTTAACGCTGCTTTTGACGGCTAACGCAGAACTCTAAATCTAGGCGATAGTATTCTCTATCTGAATCCACAAAGTAAAGAGTTGTGTATCTTGTTCCTTTAATTTTTTTAACAAAAATAGATAATAATATTAAAAATAATTTTTAAATGTATGACAATTTTTGTATGTATATATTAAATGCATGGTCTATGTAAATAAATGTCAGTTTTTATCAACCATCAATGGAATTTAACATTCATGTTTAAGAATGTGATATTCTTCATTAATACAAAGTAAACTTTAACATGATGTTATTGCCGGATGGATGAAGATAGAAGATGCCGTCTGGATGAAGACTTCTGCCCGTCTGGAGGACCACTTCGCCCGACTTCGATGAAGACTTCTCCCGGCTTTGTTGAGGACTTCGGCCTGGTTGGATGAAGACTTCTCCCGGTAAGGTGATCTTCAAGGGGTTAGTGTTAGTTTTTTTTAAGGGGGTATTGGGTGGGTTTTAGAGTAGGGTTGGTTGTGTGGGTGGTGGGTTTTAATGTTCGGGGGGGATTTTAATTTTTTTTTACAGGTAAAAGAGCTGATTACTTTGGGGCAATGCCCCGCAAATGGCCCTTTTAAGGGCTATTTGCAATTTAGTGTAGGTTAGGGCTTTTTTTTCTGGGGGGACTTTTTTATTTTGTTAGGGGAATTAGATTAGGTGTAATTAGTTTAAAAATCTTGCGCCTAGATTATGAGTTTTGTCGATAAAAACCTGCGGAGTTAACGCTCCTTTTTTTTCTAGCTCTCACTTTAAACAACACTGTTATTACAAGTTTTATGAATGGCTGCATTAGCTTCAGAAAAGTGAGCATTGAGCAAAATTAGCTCCACTTCTCACCTCAATACCAGCGTTGCTTACGGTAGCGGTAAGCTGGAAAAACATGCTCATGCACGATTTCCCCATAGGATACAATGGGGCTGAGCTGGCTGAAAAATAACACCTGCAAAAAAGCAGCGTTCAGCTCCTAATCCAGCCCCATTGTTTCCTATGGGGAAACACTTTCTAAGTCTACACCTAACACCCTAACATGAACCCCGAGTCTAAACACCCCTTATCTTACACTTATTAACCCCTAATCTGCCGCTCCGTACACCGCCGCCACCTACATTATCCCTATGAACCCCTAATCTGCTACCCCTAACATCGCTGACACCTACATTATAGTTATTAACCCCTAATATTCCGCCCCCAACATCGCCACCACCTACCTACACTTATTAACCCCTAATCTGCCGACCGGACATCGCCGCGACTATAATAAATGTATTAACCCCTAAAAACCGCTGCACTCCCTCCTCGCAAACACTATAATAAATTTTATTAACCCCTAATCCCCCCCCCACGTCGCCGCCACCTACCTACAATTATTAACCCCTAATCTCCCGCCTCCAACGTTGCCGCTACTATAATAAAGTTATTAAGCCCTAAACCTAAGTCTAACCCTAACCCTAACACCCCCTAAGTTAAATATAATTTAAAGAAATCTAAATAAATTTACTATAATTAAATAAATTATTCCTATTTAAAACTAAATACTTACCTATAAAATAAACCCTAAAATAGCTACAATATAATTAATAATTACATTGTAGCTATTTTAGGATTTATATTTATTTTACAGGCAACTTTTATTTATTTTAACTAGGTACAATAGCTATTTAATATCTACCTAGTTAAAATAATTACAAAATTACCTGTAAAATAAATCCTAACCTAAGTTACAAATACACCTAACACTACACTATCAATAAATTAATTAAATAAATTACCTACAATGATCTAAACTAAAATACAATTAAAGGGACACTGAACCCAAATTTTTTATTTTATGATTCAGATAGAGCATGCAATTTTAAGACACTTTCTAATTTACTCCTATTATTAATTTTTCTTCGTTCTCTTGCTATCTTTATTTGAAAAAGAAAGTCCAGAACCTTGGACAGCACTTGTTTATTGGTGGATGAATGTATCCACCAATCAGCAAGAACAACTCAGGTTGTTCACTAAAATGGGCCGGCATCTAAACTTGCATTCTTGCTTTTCAAATAAAGATACCAAAAGAATGAAGAACATTTGCTAATAGGAGTAAATTAGAAGTTGCTTAAAATTGTATGCTCTTTCTGAATCACAAAAGAAAAAAATTGGGTTCAGTGTCCCTTTAAATAAACTAAACTATAGTACAAAAAAACAAACACTAAATTACAAAAAATAAAAAATATTACAAGAATTTAAATCTAATTACACCTAATCTAAGCCCCCTAATAAAATAAAAAAGCCCCCCAAAATAATAAAATTCCCTACCCTATACTAAATTACAAAAGTAATCAGCTCTTTTACCAGCCCTTAAAAGGGCTTTTTGCGGGGCATAGCCCCAAAGTAATCAGCTCTTTTACCTGTAAAAGAAAATACAAGACCCCCCCAACATTACAACCCACCACCCACACACCCCTACTCTAAAACCCACCCGACCCCCCCTTAAAAAAACCTAACACTACCCCATTGAAGATCACCCTACCTTGAGCCGTGTTCACCCAGCCGAGCACCAATGGGCCAGAAGAGGACATCCAGACCGGCAGAAGTCTTCATCCGATCGGGGCAGAAGAGGTCCTCCATCCAACAGAAGTCTTCATCCAAGCGGCATCTTCTATCTTCATCCATCCGGCGCGGAGCGGGTCCATCTTCAAGACATCCGATGCAGAGCATCCTCTTCTTCCCGACGACTAACAACGAATGAAGGTTCCTTTAAATGACATCATCCAAAATGGCGTCCCTCGAATTCTGATTGGCTGATAGGCCAATCAGAATTAAGGTAGGAAAAATCCGATTGGTTTATTTAAGTCTTCATCCAGACGGCATCTTCTATCTTCATCCATCCGGCGGGGAGTGGGTCCATCTTCAAGACATCCGACGTGGCGATGCAATCAGCCAATAGGATTGAGCTGGCATTCTATTGGCTGATTGGAACAGTCAATAGAATGCCAGCTCAATCCTATTGGCTGATTGGATCAGCCAATAGGATTGAAGTTCAATCCTATTGGCTGATTGCATCAGCCAATAGGATTTTTCATACCTTAATTCTGATTGGCTTATAGAATGCTAACAGCCAATCGGAATTGAAGGAACGCCATCTTGGATGATGTGATTTAAAGGAACCTTCATTCAGTCGTAGCCATGGAAAGAAGAGGATGCTTCGTGTCGGATGTCTTGAAGATGGACCCGCACCGCACCGGATGGATGAAGATAGAAAATGCCATCTGGATGAAGACTTCTGCCAATCTGGAGGACCACTTCTGCCCGGCTTGGATGAAGACTTCTGCCCATCTGGAGGACCACTTCTGACCGGTTAGATGGAGACATCTCCCGGTATGGTGATCTTCAGGGGGTAAGTGTTAGGTTTTTTTAAGGGGAGATTGGGTGGATTTTAGAGTAGGGTTGGTTGTGTGGGTGGTGGGTTTTAATGTTGGGGGGATTTGTAATTTTTTTTACAGGTAAAAGAGCCGTTATTACTTTGGGGCAATGCCCCACAAAAGGCCCTTTTAAGGGCTATTTGTAATTTAGTGACGGGTAGGGCTTTTTTTATTTTGGGGGGCCTTTTTTATTTTGTTAGGGGGATTAGATTAGGTGTAATTAGTTTAAAAATCTTGTAATTTGTTTATTATTTTCTGTAATTTAGTGTTTGTTTTTTTTGTACTTTAGATAATTTTATTTAATTTAGGGAATTAATTTAATTATAGTGGTAGTGTTAGGTGTAATTGTAACTTAGGTTAGGTTTTATTTTACAGGTACTTTTGTCTTTTAGCTAGGTAGTTATTAAATAGTTAATAACAATTTAATAACTATTCTACCTAGTTAAAATAAATACAAACTTGCCTTTTTAAAATAAAAATAAACCCTAAGATAGCTACAATGTAACTATTAGTTATATTATAGCTAGCTTACTTTTTATTTTACAGGTAAGTATGTATTTAGGTTTAAATTGGTATTATTTAGTTTAGAGTTGTAAATTTAATTTAGATCTATTTTAATTATATTAAAGTTAGGGGGTGTTAGGGTTAGGTTTAGGCTTAGGGTTATGGTTAAGTTTAGGGGTAGGTGTAGGGGTTAATAGTTTAATTTAGGTTGTTGTGATGTGGGGGCTGGTACTTTAGGGGTTAAAAGGTTTATTTAGTGGTCGTGATGTGGGAGGCCAGAGGTTTAGGGATTAATAACTTTATTTAGTTGCAGCAATGTCAGGGAGTGGCGGAATAGGGGTTAGTAACTTTAATATAGTGGCGGGAATGTTGGGGTGCGGCGGAATAGGGGTTAATAACTTTATTATAGTGGCGGCAATATTGGGAGCGGCAGATTAGGGGTTAAAAACTTTATTTTGGTGTCGGCGATGTCAGTTGCGGCAGATTAGGGGTGTTTAGACTCGGGGTTTATGCTAGGGTGTTAGGTTTAAACATAAGTTTTCTTTCCCCCATAGACTTCAATGGGGCTGTGTTACGGAGCTTTTCTTTCCACGATCGCAGGTGTTAGACTTTTTTCTGACCCGCTAACCCCATTGATATCTATGGGGAAAGCGTGCACGAGCACATCAAAACAGCGCTTGTTTTGTGTGCGGTATGGATCTTAAAAATCCCATATCTCACGCACAAGCTGGGTTTTGAAAAACTTGTAATGGCAGCGCTATAGGGGATTAAATAACACAACTTTTGTTGCATTCGGTAATTTCCCTAAAGCGCTCAAAACTTGTAATCTAGCTGATATAAAGATATATGAAAATAAATAGAAATAAATACAGTATAATATATATAATTGTTACCTGGGATCTTGCAATCACTCAGTCTTTAAAGCTGGAAACACCACACAATGTTGTAGCTTTATAAAATATAGTGCATTTATTAACAGGTCTGGCAAAAACAGGCAAAATAAACATAAACAAAACAAAAGAAGCTTGCTCCACTGAGCACTTACTAACAAGTACAACTGACAGCACTAAGTAGCTTTTCACAAAAGAAAAATGCACAGACCTTTCAAACTGTGTTTTTCCTTTAGAGATAATTTCTCTCAGTCTCTCAGGACTGTGTTGCAGTTTCCCATACTGCTGGCATTCCCTGACTGGGGATTTTTATTAGCACCTGCTGTCAATTACCACATGCAGGTGAGTAGCTAGCTGGGTGAGGCGGAATTCCTGGACTGGACTTTCTCACATGATGTGCTGCCTGCAAACTGTGGGATTGAGCACTGGCCCGTCCTACTCTACAAATGCTCCACCCCAGGGACCGAGAAATAAATCACATATTTTTTTTAGACACAACTATTCTCCCT